>NC_056733.1:832658863-832703863 GCF_019279795.1 Protopterus annectens
GACCGAACTATTGCCCTTTTAAACCTGACTAGCCTGGTCTGCAAGGCTATGGAGCGCATCATCATGGAACTCGTTAACAGAGACATTGGGAACCTCCAGACACTCAACCCAACCCAGGTCTGCTTGATTGAGTGCAGATCGTGCCTACTGAACCTGTTTGACGTCTTCATCACCTAGACTTTAGGTGTGGTGTGTGTTAGTTCACACATACTACCTGGACCTCGCCAAAGATTATGACGCCATTCCCTACTCTGGTATTGTTTATAAACTCACCAGCCAGTACATACACCTATACATCACGGGTTGAGTTGCCAACAGGCTTACACAGAACCCACATGGTAAGCCTAGCAACCTCCAAGTCCATCTCTTAACCGGTCACAACTGGTGTTCCACAGGGCTCGGTCCTGGGACCCCTACTGTTTGCTATATACTTCTCAGAGGTACATGCAAACACAGGTGGAGTACAGCAGACCGTATTTGGCGATTACTGCAAACTGGGGGCCATAATTGACAGTCCAGCTGTGACGGACCTCCTTCAAGGTGCCTCACATAGACCAACACAGGGTGTCACAGTCATGGCCTCCATCTAAAGGCCACAAACTGTATGGTCATTCCTTGTTGGGAAAACTAAACACCCACATATTAACACATGAGTGGCAGCCACTTTAATACAGACGAGGTAATGGATATGTGGGGACTACATTAGGTAGTGATCTCTCCTTTGACAATCATATCTCCAAAGTAATTGGGCCATCCATCTATGTAGGCCATCTGATTACAAGGGTTCGCATCTAGACATACTGAGGTTATTGTGCCCCTTTACTCATCCCTCATCAATCCCTTCATCGAGTATGATAACCCATTTGGGATGTACCTCAGAGGACACATCAACAACTAGAGAGTCCACGAACATACCTCGCCAAGAGCATTACTGGCCTCAGACATGTGTCCTATGCTGCCAGACTGCATGAACTCTTGCATTACTCAGTGGCATCTCGTTTACTCAGAGATCTTTGCTGCCCAACAAAGCTATGTCCAAGTCTGGCTTAATGGATATGCTCCACCTATGGGAATCCATGTCACAGAGAGCCACACACTGTAATGAGCTAAACCTTGCCACAACTATAACTGGAAGGTGCTGGAGTGACAGATTCCTGTCATAGGTACTCCCCATGCTTTGGAACTACATCCCTGATTATATTATACGGAGCCCCTCGCTAACACTCCAGGGACACCTTGCAGAGTGGATGGGGAACAGTGGGTACACCCCAGGGATCCTGCAATTGGCTCTGCTCCACAGAGGGATAGTTAGTTAATCAATGGGGTGGCGACAGCTGAAACATTTCAGCTAGGCGTAAGAATGGCCTCGGGCAGTTGGCCAAGTACCGACCTATGAACCTATACATACAGTATCAGCACATGCTGATAGCTTAATTTACTGTTCAGGTGTTGACTTACCTTGTGCCAATAGCGGTTGTGTGTGCAGTAGTTGAGGGCTGCCTATGTAGGATGCACACAGTAGACCACCTATACATGACAATTTACAGGTGGTCTTGTGTGTGCCATCCATATTTACTGTGTGTGCAGGTGGAGAAGGGTGTCGGTCCATAGGTGCCTACACTGTCAGTGTGTGTGCTATATGTTCCCTCTTTGCCAGGGCATGGGCATACTGGGCACGCCTCAGTCTGCCTACTGGGGCTGGCTCAGGGTGTTCGTTGTCTGAGTACCTCTGTGCCTGTGGGGCCCTTGGCAATGGTGGTGGGCTGTCAGGGCCTTCACCATTCTGTCCCTGCTGCAGCTGTTTCCGCAGGATCATATTGTGTAGCATGGCACATACTAAGAAGATGTGGACACACGTGCCTGGAGAGTACTGCAAGGCTCCACCAGATATATCCAAGCAACGAAACTGTGATTTCAGCATTCCAAACACACGCTGTATGATGATTCTGGTTTGTGTGTGCTCATTATGGCGATGTTCTTCATCTCACATTGCTGCAGTCCTTACACTTGGGTAGTCCGCTGTCCTCGGTCGGCCCGAATATCAAAGTATAAGGCTGACGTCGGTCAAGGCGCATTTGACTGACATCAGGACGTCAGGGTACAAATGCGCATGACAGACGTCATATCCTCAGTCTTTTTTGCCGCATGGTCCGATGCAGAAGCAGCGTTGCAAGTGCCGCTGCTCTGAAATTTTTCAATTCGAGTTTCAGACAGAGTCAAAGTTGGTTGGCACCGCTGGGGAATATTTTAGTTTTTCTTGCCTCAGTGGTTTACCGGATGTCAGAAAAGTGAGTAACTGTATTTCTTGTGGAAAACAGATACCGATAGAGATTATCATACTTTGTGTATTCCTTGCTTAGGGCCTGAGCACGACGTTGTGGGTGTCGCTCTTGTGCTAGATTCAATAAGCACTATAAAGAGAAGGTTGGATTGTGCCAGGTTAGTCTTCGGAAGCGGTGCAATTATAAAATGCCGCCGGATGCCCGGACGCTTCTTCAAGAAGCGCAAGGACAAAGCAGTTAAGCTCTAGGTTAGAAGAACCGTCTGCTCCGGACGGGTTCTTTAGAGGTGTCGGTGGAGCCGGTGGTTCCGCCGGAGGTTTCTTTGGAGTCCCAGGGAGAGACTTTGTTATTGCAGGATGTGGCCTCTCAGGAGGCAGGTCAGGCTGAAGGGGCTTATCAGGTTACTATACTCCCCTCCCTTCCTAGGGTGGTTAGGCCCTCTCCTTCTGTTTCTAAGGCTTCCCCCAGAGGCAGGCCAGGTTTAGCTTCAGTTGGTGTCACCCCTAGTTCTTCAGGTACTGTGCCCAAGAAGCATATGCTTAAAATGGCAGAAGATTTGATTACTTTGATTAGAGGTTCTTGCCCCCTCCTGATAAGAGACCTAGGGTGGAACCTGAGCTAGGGAGTTTTGAGCAGGCTTCAGATGTTTCAGAGTCTTCGGCTGAAGACTTACAGGAGTATTCTCCTTATTCTGATTCTGATGTGGATGATTCTACTCCTTCTGCTTCTCCTCCTGAGGATTTTTCTTTTTCAGAGACTCTTCATTCCATGAGGGAGCATTTTAAGTGGGAAGGTCAGGACTTCTCTGATTCCAGGAAAAGGCTTAGGGAATTTTTGTTTTTACCCCAGCATAGGCCTTTGGCTATTCCTCCTGTTTTGGATGTGGTGGAAGATGTTTTTGCAGAGGCTTCTCTTAATCCTGATTATTTGCCTCCTGCTCCTGTTAAACCGGATAGGTATTACAGGGTGCCTGAAGCTCATAACTATCTTTGTACGAGTCCTAGGGCAGACCCAGAAACTGTTAGTCAGGGGCCTAAAGGTGTTAAGGCTTCTGTTGTCAAAAATCCGGTTCCTCCAGATAGAGGCCAGGGCTTTGGATAGATGGGGAAAGAAAGTTTATACTTCCTCCACCCTAGCTATGAGGGCTTTGAATTGCCAGTTTCACATGTTGAAATACCAAAACTATCTCCTTTCACAATTGAAGTCTAAGGTAGATGCTCTGGCAGAAGGTATTGAGTGTAAAGAGTTACAAGATTTAGTACATGTTTCTGAACAGGTGGGTAAGCATTCTTTGCAATGTGGTTTTGATGATGTACAGGCCTCGCCTAGGGTGGCTGCCACTGTCAGTTCTTCGCAGGCACGCCTGGCTGAGGGATCAGAATTTATCTGACCATGTTAAGACAAGGATTTTAGATGCTCCTTTACAATCTGATGTGTTGTTTGGTTCTCCTGTTGAGGCAGTCTTAAAGAAAATGGAAGACAAGGCTAAGTCTATGCAGACTGTTAAAGATTTTGCAGGTTCAGCCTCCAAGTTTAGTAGACATTGGCCTACCAAGGGGTGGACGTATCCTTCTTATGATTCCCAGTCTAGGGGTAGGTCTAGACGTGTAGGGCAGAGCTCAGGGCTCTTCAGGCCTAGAACAGGGAGTTCACCTGCACAGTCTTCGGTGAGGGCAGGGGTCAGTCCTTTCGTAAACAGACCCAATGACTTACCTTTTCAGCTGCCAGAGCCTTCTCGCCTGGCAGCACCTTTGGGAGGAAGGTTGGCACTCTTCAAGGAAAATTGGAGTTTAATTACCCAAGACAGATGGGTATTGGATATCATACACCACGTTACAGGTTTTATTTCCATACCTTGCCTCCTTTCAAAGGCATGCCAGACGTTCCTCCTCAGCAAAGAATAGAGGCTCACAAACAAATTTCTCTGTTACTTCAAATAGGGGCCATACAGTCGGTCCCTATGCCAGAAGTGGGCCTAGGATTTTATTCTCTCGTTCCTAGTACCAAAGAAAGGGAACACGTGGAGACCAATTTTGATTTATCTACCCTCAACACTTATCTGGACATTCCCAAGTTCAAAATGTTGACGCTACAACAGCTTTTACCTCTGCTGGGCAAAGATCATTGGATGGTAACTTTGGATCTCAAGGAGGCTTACCTTCATGTTCCTATCAGACTGAGTTGCAGGAAGTATCTGCTGGCTGGGACTTCTCATTATCAGTTCTCTGCATTGCCCTTTGGCTTATCTACTGCTCCAGAGTGTTCACGAAAGTTCTGGCTCCAGTGATAGCTTTCCTCAGGCTAAAAGGAATACAGATCTATCCTTATTTGGACGATTGCCTGATTCTGGCTCAAGGAAGGGACGAGCTTCTTCATCATTTGGAATATGTGATAGCAGTGCTAAGATGCCTGGGGTATTCTGTGAACTAAATAAAGTCCAGTCTAGTACCCTCTCAGGACATGTGCTTTCTGGGTGTAAGACTGAATACAGCATCCCAGATGGCCTATTTGACCCCGGACAAACAAAAGAATCTTCCCTTTACTTTCATCAATTGTCTCATCAGTCCAGGCTGACTGCAAGGACAGTCCTTCAAGCCTTGGGGTTCATGGCATCTTGTATTCTGGTGCTTCCCAATGCCAAACTGCATATGAGGAAGTTACAATGGTATCTCAAAAATGTATGGACACAGCACTGCCAGGATCTGGACACTGTCATTCAAATAATACCTTGCATTCAAAAGGAATTGTTGTGGTGGGCCCAGGAATGTCACCTAAACAAGGGACTCTCTGTGACCCGGCCAGAGGCGAGTCAGATTCTAACAACAGATGCCTCAGACAAAGCTTGGGGAGCTCATCTGAATGGAAAGTGGATACAAGACAAGTGGCCTGCCAGACTACAACATCTACATATCAACCTGAAGGAGATGTTAGCAGTCCAGTTTGCATTAATAGCTTTCAAGGATTTACTTCTTCCAGGGCAGGTGTTGATTCTAACAGACAACACAACTGTCATGTGGTACATCAACAAGCAAGGGGGAACACATTCTTATCCTCTATGCAGGCAAGCAATGATTTTGTGGGAGACTGCTCTCAGTTTACAGCTAAATCTTCAGGCAAGGTTTCTGCCGGGAGCACAGAACTCCTTAGCAGATGTGTTGAGCAGACAATTATGGATCCCCACAGTGGAAATTGGATCCTCATGTATTTCAGAAATTGACAGTGTCATGGGGAACTCCAGACATAGATCTGTTCGCATCTCCACTAAACCACCAGCTGCCAAAGTTTTGCACCTAAAGGTTTCATCCCACAGCTTGGAAAGTGGATGCTCTTTCTTTCAATTGGAGCAATCTTCATGTGTATGCCTTTCCACCTCTGCCTCTCCTCCCAAAGGTACTACTAAAGGCCAGACAGGACAAGCCAAGGATGATTTTGATAGCTCCAGATTGGCCTCAACAGCATTGGTACCCATTACTGAGAAGCCTGGTACGGGAGCCTCCATGGCCTTTGCCTTCGATTCCACACCTGTTGTCTCAGGAGGACAGTCATTTGCTCAATGTCAAGCTTCACTCTCTTCATCTAACAGCCTGGCATATTCTGTTTTGAACCATAGTGGGTCTCAACTTCCACAGCAAGTTTTGAATGTTATTTTGGAAGCTAGAAGGCCTAGTATAAGGAAAGTGTACGCAGATAAATGGAAGAGATTTTTATTTTGGAGTGCAGCAAAGGATTTTGATGTTTCTGAGCCTAATTTAAGTGTGGCTCTTCAATATCTTACTGAGTTACTGGACAAAGGTTTGTCCTTCTCTTCTATTAAGGTTCATGCTGCAGCAATTTCGGCTCACTATGATTGTGACCCACCATTGTTTTCTCATCCTTTGTTCAAGCAGTTTCTTAGAGGGGCAAAGAATATAAGACCCCACGTGAGCTCCTACTCCTGCTTGGGATCTCAATTTTGTGTTGGAGAAACTTACTCTACAACCTTTGAGCCTGCAGCTACTACCGAGTTGAAATATTTATCATGGAAGACTGCTTTTTGTTGGCCATTACCTCTGCAAGAAGGGTTTCTGAGTTGCAGGCCCTTATGGCGGTTGAGCCTTTCTTAATTTTCCGTAAGGATAGGGTATCTTTACGCACTAATCCTTCCTTTATGCCTAAAGTGGTTTCTAGTGTGGCTTTAAACCAAACTATTCATTTGCCTACTTTTTATGCAAACCCCAAAATAAAGGGGAAAAGATTTTGCACACTTTAGATGTACACAGGCAGTTGCGATATTATTTGGACAGAACTAAAGGGTTCAGGCAGTCTCAGCAGTTATTTGTTTCTTTTGCTTTGAGTTCTCAGGGCAAGCCTGTGTCAAAACAAACTATTTCTAAGTGGATTGGGTTTTGCATTGCTTTCTGTTATTCCCATCATGGCAAGGAGATTCCAGCTGGGATTAGGCCTCATTCCACTAGGGCTACTGCCACTTCGACAGCTTTTTTGAGGGGGGTGGCAACTAAGGATATTTTGGAGGCAGCTACTTGGAGTTCAGTGCATACTTTCTCTAGGCATTATCTCCTACCACTTTATTCTAAATCTAGGGCTGGTTTTGCCACTGCTGTTTTGCAGGGCATTTTGGCAACTCCTGCTTCCTTATAGTTTGGCCATCCTCCCTTACCTCTGCTTTGGGATTCTACCCAAGTGTAAGGACTGCAGCAATGTGAGATGAAGAACATAGTACAGTTTTGTACCTACCATAAATGTAGATGTTCGAAGATCCACATTGCTGCAGTCCAATTTACCCTCCCTCCTTCCCCTCTGTACTTAGAGGCGGTTGTGTGGGTTGGGTTGTCAATATGGTGTATATTGTATATATTGTATATATTGTACATAGTTTTAGTGCAAGGGTGGTTGGTTGGTTGTTTGCTGTCTTTTGGTTTTTGACCTTTCTTTTTAGGGTCTTCTGACATCTGGGGCAAGAAAAGACTGAGGATATGACGTCGGTCATGCGCATTTGTACCCTGACGTCCTGATGTTAGTCAAATGCGCCTTGACCGACGTCAGCCTTATACTTTGATATTCGGGCCGACCGAGGACAGCGGACTACCCAAGTGTAAGGACTGCATTAATGTGGATCTTCGAACATCTACATTTATGGTAGGTACAAAACTGTACTTTCGTGTGTGTGTGTGTGTGTGTGTGTGCATTTCTGATGGGAGTGTGTGTGTGTGTGTGTGTGTGTGTGCATTTCTGATGGGAGTCATCATCCACTGTTCCAGTGCACAGCCAGCATCCCCCACCAGGTGGCCATATGGGATGTCCCCCCTGGCAAATATTTGATACAGCTGTGAGGCATGCCAGATGTGGGAGTCGTGATAGCTTCCAGAGCTGCCAGCACACACATCCATGATAATGCCCTGGGCATTGCACACGACCTGGCAGTTGATGGAGGGGTATCCCTTACGGTTTATGTAGCGCCTACCCTGCTCACTGGGTGGTGACTTGATGTGTATGTGCGTGCAGTCTATTGCACCCAGTACCTCTGGGTATGCTGTCACATGGTGGAAGAGATGCATATTGCTGGTAAACTCCTCCTGCGTTCGGGGGAAGTATATGTGCTCATTGGCATGTGGTAACATGGCATCCAGGAACTGGTGGAGTACCTGGGATGCTGATGCCCGTGTGACCCCTAGGATAACCCCAGTTGGCCTTTGAAAGTTACCTGTGGTTAGTATTCTCAAGCTTGCATATCTTCGTGTCCACTGGGATGGGTTCCCCTCTGTTATTCCTCGCTCTGAGGCGTGGCCGGCACAGCTCAACAAGTTGCTGTATGGTGTCCCTGTCCACCCTGTAATGCTCTACTCTCTCCAGATCATTTAGCCCCTGGTAGGTTACCCTTGGTCTGAACACTTTTCTCCTCCTCCGGTGCCTGAGGTGGTTGTCAGAATCATCCTCCACTCCACCTTCATTCTCCAACACATGCTGGTGAATCAAAGCTATGGCAGCCACTAACATGTACATTTAGTTCCCCGTCGTGTATTCCCATACATTGCACCATTGGTGTAAACAAAGTGTGTATGAGGTGCTTTCACACTTTATACTATTGTGCTATGGATGCTGCTGATGTTATTGGGTGTGTATGTGCAATTCCAGCTGCAGGGTATCTTAATTATGGGTTTTACAGTGAGTACTGCAGTTGTGGGGCCTTTGGTGTTGAATTATGCTTGTCTGCCGTGATTTATCTGTTGACCTTTATTTCACTTTTCAACCCGAGTCTCCTTCCATTGACCGGCATGCATCCAGCTGTCTGCTTTCTTGTTTTGTACTTTCCCTACCCAGGAATGTGTTGCAAAATGTGTTATGTAGCTGATCTACTGCAATTTTGCTTTGCTCTGCTGTGACAGTTCTGTTTTCTTTGCAGTACGGCACCTCCCCTTTCCTGCTCTGCAGGTAGCTGCTAGCAGCCTTGTTAGCTGTTGTCAATGGCCCATTGTTGGTTCCTAGGTGTTAATCATTTGTACTCCTATTTCCATGCTGCAGCATTTCCATATCTTTTTCCCGTATCCTTCCTGTTTCTGCTCTAGTGCATGCCGTGCACAGCCGTTTACCGAGTTTACAGCGTGTTTTCATCTATGTTCACATGCACATTGTGTTACCTTGTGTGCTCTCAGCTAAGCAAAGCTATGGCTACTTCAACACACACCTATCCTGCAGCTTTGCTTAGCAACAAGAAAACCAGGTTAGCAGTGCTCCAATGTGCTTACAGCAATGGTGGCACACCCCTCTCTTGATGTCATTTTTATCTCAAGGGATCACCTCTGTGTTATAACACTATGCTGTTTTGTGCATCCTTACACAAGCGGGAAATCTGCGATTCACTATTACTCCTCTAATTTGCGTGGCATTGTCTACTAATTCCTAGCTACTGCGCATAACACTGTCACTGCCCCTTAGCAACCCTTGCGCCATGAGTATGGTGTAGCATGCCTGCCACTGACTATATTATGGGGAAATCGTGATGTGTTTTATTCTGTATTTTTATATATTCCTTTCTATCCCCTTTGCACACCGATGCCGTGAGCTTTAACTTCGCATTAGTGTGGGCATAATAAATGTTCTTTTTCATATTTTGCTCATGTTTTATGCCAATGGCTATATATTTAGACATTGGCATATATTAACAGTATAATACAGGAGTTTGGTCCCCTGTCATGTCTCCAACTTTGTTTGAAAAATGTAAACCATTTTTTCGGTTTACATTTCTGCATGCTTACACTACGCCTGCACCACTTCCTGAAACGCTATATACCTTCATTTGCATGCTACACTGCTGCGCCTGGGGTGATTAGCATACAGGCACCGGGAGCTGTGTGGGCGTAGCGTACGCAGGTAGTGCACATGGAAACGGCTCATACCTAAATCACTCGGTCATATTTGGTGTTAGATCGCCGATGCTACGCCTGCACCTGGCGCAAGCTCGGGGTGTATGTGTGGTTCCACATGTACCAATTAATGTTAAGCAGAGCACCTCTCTAACGGTGTTCAAAAGTAGCCTGGATGAATGAGTGGGAAACCACAAATTCTTGCTGGGAATAACTCTCACATCCCTCTTGAACATGGGCAGTCATTATTTAATAATGATCTTGGGTGTTGACTAGACTTTTTCTCGTGAAATAGAATGGGTGTAATAGGTTAGGCTTAAAACGACCCTCGTGTCAATAGCCTAGTAACCTCTTATGAACCTATGAGTATAATGGCTCGGGCAGCAGAAAGCAGAATGGGCTATTGCTAAGTTTATGGAGCCTATAAGAATGAAGATAACCAGAGATCCAGTACAGGTACTAGAAACATTTTGGCAATTTTATGTAAATCAGAGAAATGTGGAAATCAAGAAGTACAAATGGAAATATTTATGAAGAGTTAAATATGCCAAGGTTAGAGGTAGACGAGGCTCAGTTAACAGTTAGAATAGGATGAGATGAGGTAGACGAGGCTCAGTAACAGTTAGAATAGGATGAGATAAAAATGGTAACGTATAAACCATCTACAGGCAAGTCTCAAGGAATAGATGGTATTTCTGTGAAAGTTTGGAAGCTAGAAGGAAAGAAAGCGTTAAAGATCTGGAAGGGTTTGTTTAGCAATATTTTAAAAGGAGGAGAAGCTCCAATATCCTGGAAGAAGCTGTGGTGGCTATAATACCTAAAGATAGTAAAGACCTATCATATCCAGATTCATATAGGCCCATTTTGATTCTGAACCATGATTATAAAGTGTGTATTTCTTTAATGGCTAAAAAAATGATGTAAGTGTTGTCAAAATTGATAGACATGGATCTGTGTGGTTTTGTGGTGGGTAGGCAAACATTTGACACTGTTAATAGAACAATGATGATTCAGAGGAAAACAGAATGTAAGAAAATGTCAGTGGTATAGGTGGATGTCTTGAGGCAGCGAAAGTATTCAGTGGAGTAAGCTTGGATTTTTATGAATAAGGCAATGAAAGCATTTGCATTCCCTGACACAGTAATAAGATTAATTAGAAGGATATATGAGGAATCTGAGGCAAAAATTCAAGGGTGGGTCCTCTAAGAGGTTCTGTTTGGACAGAATAGCCAGGCAGGGGTGTCCTCTTTCCCTTATTTGTGTTATATTTAGAGCTATTAGCAAAGACAGTAAGGGGCTCACATTCAAGAATATTTGTTGATTATCTTTTGTACCTGATAAAACCAGAAAAGAACATTTCTGTGCTGTGGAAGCTTCTGAGATGGTTTCATGTCTTTGGGATACAAAATTAATGAAGATAAAACAAAGGTAATAGCTACAAACTATGTACCCACACACAAATTGCTTCAGCAATACCCATATTTATGGGGACATGATGCTTGGGGAGTACGAGTTGTAAAGGATTCTGTTATAGCAGCTAAGGCTATGTGGAAAAGAGTAAACAAAAGATAATACAAAACCTAAGAAACTGGAAGCTCTGCTTTATAGATACGGTTAGTAAGATACAAGCAGTAACAATGTTTTTAGTCCCTTTATTTTATCCACATGCCCTCCTCCCCTCTCAGATAAAATCTTTATACACAGGTCAGGAAGAGATTGTGTCAAGTGGGATAAGTTGATCCTTCCAATAGAACAAGATAGTTTAGGATTACCTGATTTAAAGGGATATTTCAGAGCTACACAGTTAAGGCTGCTATACATAGGACAAGCAGAAAGCTATAATTCATAGTGGAAAAGGATGAAGAAATGGAGGAAATTCAAGAAATAAGTAGAGACTGGTGCAAAATATCTGGGTTTGGGGTTGGCATCAAAATTAAGGTGTTTGCCTGACAGGCACAAAGCACATGGTTTGATTCTCACCTTTAAGGTGTTTGAGTTTAGCATTATGGTTAAGGTGTTTACCTCACAGGCACAGGGTACATACAGGGTTTGATTCTTGCTTTTGGGATGGGAAATTTAGCTAGGCTTAAAATGGCCAGCAAGGACAGATAACCAGGTATAAACCTATGAACCTATAAAATCATAATAGTGGCATATAGATGCTAACCAGATAAGTGACAAGTATACAGTCCCGTGGAACACCTTGCTTGAACTTAAACTGATTTGAATTGTGGCCCTCATTCTACACATCACTCATGATTAATGAGCTTTTAAGGTTATTCATTCATTTAGCTTAGCCACAAATCCCAATTTTTACTAAGTTTTTTTAATTCTGAGCTCGTGGTCAATACAGTTAAAAACATTTAAAAAGTCAGCATATATCATATTAACATGCAGGTTCCTTCTGAGGGCACCAAGTACATTATTAAAAAAAAAATCAGCGTTGAGTACAGCTCTAGCTTTCCAGTAGACATTGAACAATATCAGTGACATCTTGAAAGGATTTTCAGTTGGTGCTTTTTGAGTGTTGTCTGGATTCATCTGAGTGGTACTGGCATAAGAAAGACATAGTGATGGTGCTTGTTGAAGTGGAAACCTGGCCATTAGAAGAATTTAGGGGAGGCCATGGAAAAACTTTGGATGGCTCCACAGATGTACTAGCAAGCAATTCAGGAAAGGAAGGCGGGGCATCATTCAGGCTGTGCTAAGCAAAGGTGGTGAAGTACTAACCCTTTCTGGGGAGAATGTAAGAACGTAGAATGAACATTGTGAGGAGCTTCTCAGCCTGGTGAATATGTGCTTCCTCCAGGAAGCAGTGCCAGAAATCCCTGGCAGGTCAGGTTCCTTAACTTGAGCAGAAGTGACTGCAATGATCAGAGGGATCTATGTTGGTAAGGTTGCAAGTGTGGTGTGCCTCAAGCTGTAGGAGATCATACACTTCAGCCTCTGTGGAAATGCATGAGTTAACATGCTGGCATTGACATTGTTGACTTTTATAGTAATGTTGATTCAGGAGGAGCATTATGGATCCCTTTTTCCTCGTAGAGCATTTGATGTGGATGAGCGCCT
The DNA here is from genome assembly GCF_019279795.1 of Protopterus annectens. Taxonomy (NCBI): domain Eukaryota; kingdom Metazoa; phylum Chordata; order Ceratodontiformes; family Protopteridae; genus Protopterus; species Protopterus annectens. The sequence goes on from NC_056733.1 coordinate 832,671,576, forward strand.
TAGATTTGCACAGTTATAGGAGGCGGTCATGAGAGTATTCCAGTCTCCACTTTTTGTGAAGTGGAGAAGCCTTGTGGTCATATGCCTTGATATGTGCTGTGGCAGGTCATTGTAAGGGTATGATCGCTGGACTACTACCAATTGCTTTGCCCTCCTGTATGAATGCACTAAGAACTATGATTGCATTTTTGCTGTTAATTAATGTTTTGTGCCTCGTCTCTGCCAGAACTGCATCATCTCACCTCTCCTGTTTAGAATTTTAGTGGACTGGATTGGATATTAAGATAAAGCTGAGCTTAGGAGGGACCCCATATAGGAACCTATCATGGCTTCTCTGTTTGCTGAGTATAAGATTTTTTTGACCTTCTCTGACCATAATGTCTGACAATACGTATTCAATTATTTATCACATTATGTGTAACTGGTGCTGTAATACAAATGGCACCTTCAGAACTGAAGCAGTGGTGGTGTTCTGGAAAAAAAATGGAAATGGCTTTTTTCATGTAGAAGGATAGAGGTTCATAACAGAAGATTAAGTACTTCAGGGTCGTCTTCCTGTATGTAAGCAGGGTAGTGTGTGCGATTGACAGGCTGATTTGGGATGCCAGCTGTAGATTCAGTCTTGTTGGAGCTTTAATGATCTGTCCTGGTGAATCATCCTGTCTGCCACTCGCAAGAAACTGTTTTTAACGTATAACAAGTTTATTACAATTAGACACGTTTTCGTCACTCTGCTAAAAACGAACTAAGTAATAAATAATAAAAATCGTGACAATGCCCTAGTTATTCATATTAATTTGAAAGTAGGTCATTCATTTCAATTTCTAGCAATAGATAAACTAGTCAAAGACATTAGGGGAGGACCTACGTCACTATTATTAGAGTGCCGTGAACTTGAATGGCAACTGGCACTAAATGTATTTTCTCACCCTGGTCTTAATGACAACTGTAATATAGCTTGTCTATTGAAATTAGAGTTGTATGAGATGAAATGTCTTTTTAAAGACTATGTTAACAGTTTTAAGTACTTCAGGGAGAGTCTGAAGTACCCTAAACTTTAGTTTGAGTATTTAACACATTTATTGTACCCACCCATTGCAGAATTATTGGGGTTATGGTTATTTATTATGCAACAATTCCCGATTTAATTTTCAAAAACGTGCACTCTGACCAGTTATAGTTATGGAAAAAGGTCCAGTCGCCTGGATTTTTTCCATTACTATAACTTTTTTTTTTTTTCCGCAACGGAGAACGCAAGATCTCCGTTGCTTCACACTGTCTCGCTATGTTAAACTCCTTTAACATAGTGAGACAGTTTGTAAAAAGCAACAGAGATCTTGCTTTCTCCGTTGCTTTTGCCCACAGCTCTGATGTACTGCGTAGGCATGCGCAGTACGTCAGAACTGCCGCAGAATACCTGACAGCTGCGGAAGGGCAGCAAGAAGGCATTATACAATGCCATTATTTAAGAAAAGTAATTATTTTTTTTCTTAAATAATGTCTTTGTAGAATAGCAATAACCCACTTCTGGGGGTGGGTAATGCTGGATTTACCCACGGTTGGCTTTGTTTGGCCACTCGGGCTTCGCCCTCGTGACCAAACCACACCAGCCGTGTGTAAATCCAGCATTACCCACATCCAGGGCGTGGGTTGTTGCTATATTACTTATTGTTTATTCGTTTTTAAAAAACTCATTTCTGACGGGTGAAACAGGGTTTGTACTTTGTTCCCATTTGAGCTTTTACATTTTCAATGTAACGATTGATTTTAGACACTTGTATTATTTAAGTCTGTGTTTTAAATAATATTTGCGGTTTTCGTCCATCAAGTGTTGCATACTGATCGGCCAGTACTATCAAATGTAGTTTAAGGTGGATATTTAAAATGAACTACATTGTTGCAGTCACCTCATTTCTGAAGATGTTACTCTAGCAGAGTGACGAAAACGTGTCTAGTTGTAATAAACTTGTTATACGTTAAAAACAGATGATCTGAAGTAGGATATTCATTTGTCTGCAACCTGTGGGTTATGGATCCGAGCATCGATCCGAACCGGCATGGTTTTCCAGCTATGGATCCAAGCTCTCAGCTCCTCCCCTCACCCATAATGCCCTGCTCTACCCTCATGACCTCAGATCTTGTTTGCCGCGCTGGTAACTGGATGTGGGTACATAGCTCTCAGCTAAGTGAACTCTTTTCTTGTTTAAAAATAGAAAATTTTTTGATTCTTTAACAAAATTTGTGTGAAAGTATTAGGTTTCCCTTTATTATAGACTATTTTGAGTTTATTTTAAGTTAAAGTAAATAATTTTTATTCCCTCCCTCGTGTAGAGTGTGTGTGTAGGCCTGTGTGTTTTTTATTGTTTAAGTTACTTTCTGTAACTTTAGGTAACTTTAGGTATTCTAGATTATGGCTGACCAGCCAAAATCTATATTTTCTAATAGTCGAAAGTGTGGCCATAAGCTCTCACCGCTGATGGCCACACTGTGTTAAGGTCTTGGGGTTGAACACCTCACATCTGGTTGTTCCATTTGTGCAGGGTTCAACCCCAGGGCACTGAGGGAGCGGAGGTCCAAGCTGGTCTTGGCGGGTCTTTTACCGCCGGACTCGCCCGCCTCCGCTCCTTCGGGACCCCTGGCGCTGCAGTTGTTCCCTGTGGCACCCCTCCTGCTCCTGGGACTCAAACTCCTCTGGAGAGAGGGATGTGGCTAAAGGACCGGAGGGAGAAGCACCACTGGCGGGCCGAGACCTCTGTTTCGCCCCGCCAGCCAAGCTGGGCTTCTCCCCGGCTCACGGTTCGGTCTCCTCCTTCGCTCCGGTCCCCTGTGTGCTTCTCACCGGTCCTGAGGAGGAGGAGACCGACCGCCGAGGCTATCGAGGAGGCACTCCAGGTTTACCTCGGTAGCCTCTTCGAGATCTACCCATAGCCTTTCTGATGCTGATCTGGACCGATGATGAGAAGGTTCATCCAGGCCCAGATACAGATGGGAGTGCTTTGCTGCCTCCGGGAGCTCAACACCCTTTTAAGCCTATTGCTCCTTCTCCACCCGCCATCCGGTTCGGAGCAACTGAGCCGAGCAGCTTGAGCCGGGGAAGGTCGGAGCCGATAGTACTTGGTACTGGACCGACCCTGCCCTCGAAAGTCGCCGGACCCGATCTCGGAGCCTGGATCCGAGCCGATCCGGGGATCAGTGCTCCTTCGGGCGCCTGCTGTGTCGGAGCGCACTGTCCTTCGGATCAGAGTGCTTCGGCGCCGCCCGATCCACTCTTCGATCCGGTGGGGAGCCGATTGTCGGATCCTTTGGTCGGGTCGGCCTCTTCGCTTTTGATGTAGTGGAGAGGGCTCTGTTGAGGGTCTCTCCGACCCCCGGCACTTGCTTCTGCCCGCCCGCCCTCTGCACTGGGCCAGGCTTCCACCATCCGCCCCTGGGACAGCCCGCTTCTGTGCCAAGTTGCTCCCATGGAGCAATTGCTGCTTGCGAGGACTCCTCTGACAGCCCCCAGAGGAGGCCCTCGCAGCATACGCAAAGGAGGCACATTGACTCCCCAGTCTCTCACTGAAGACACGGACTTGGAGGAAGGGGTCCCCACGGTCACCCGAGGATGTCTCCTTGAGACATCATGGAAATGCTCCAGATAGGGGGTGGTCTGCCCCTGTCTTCCTCGACGAGTCCGTGTTCTTGGAGGCATTCAAACGGGCCCGTCTACCTCTTGGGTGTCCCCCTGCCGACCCCTGGTGGACCTTATTACCACCAGGGCGTGGAAGGAACCGGACACCGTGGAGCCAATTCCCAAAAGACCGGATAGGATCCTTAGTCCGCCTCCGACAGGACCCATTGGAGTAAGGGGCCTCCCAGATGCTATGTTGATGGCGGCAGCCACAAGAGGGAACTGGCTCAGGAGAGTCCTCAGTCCACCCACCGAGCAAGGAGTCTCGATGATGGACCGCTTGGGGAAGCCGGATGTTCAGTTCGGCGACCTTCTCGGTAAGGGCGCTGAACTATTTGGCACATGTTATTCGGATGCAGCGAGATCTTATTAATGAATACGCTGCATCCCCCTGAGTCCATTTCGAGGAGGACAGAGTTCTGCACTCCACCAAAATGGCCACTCTTAGGTCAGTCACAAATACTTCTATGCGGCTACTCTCCCATGCAACGGAGGGCCACTAGAGCTGCGGGACAGGACTGGTCACTAGACGCCAGGCCTGGCTCCGTCACTGCATTTTCTGAGCCCTTCAAGGCGCTGCTTATAACGCCCCTTTGATGGTTCTGCTCTGTTTGGCAAGACCGGCGAGGCGTTGACCCAGAGCGAGAAGGACGGAAGACGCTGTCTGCCGTCGAATCCGCTTCTCTGCACCCCAGAGGCCCTATTCTAGGAACCAAAAGGGTCAGAAGAAGATGTGGTTCCGAAGTCGCAGCAGTCCCAGCCTGCTCGGACAACCAGTCCTTCCGTGGCAGAGGAGGACAGGGAGGACGCCGCCCTAGAGGCAGAGGGGCTCCCAGAAACTTCGGGTCCAGGGAACCTTTCTCTGAACGGCTCGCAGCAACCCTGAGGTTGCCCGACTGCTCTACTCTCTGGAGGCAGTCGGGGTTCCGGGGCACCTAGCGCATGGGAGTCCATAACATCGGACCGCTGGGTTCTCCAAATCATATCCAGGGATATCGCATTCCTTTCCTTCACCTTCCAAAGTTGAAGTCCCTCCCAGACGCTCCCGGTCAACGGGAGGCCGCTTTGGCAGAAATTGGCCATCTGCTAAAGAAAAGAGCCATCCAGCCGCTCCCAGACCAGATCGGATCAGGGTTCTACTCCAGATTCTTTTTAGTGCCAAAAAGACGGGGAACTAAGACCAATCCTAGACCTCTCTCTCTTGAATCTGGCAGTCCCCAAAGAAAAATTCGAATGGTCACTCTGCAATCTATTCTCCCTTCTGGGAGAAAATCACTGGATGTGCTCGATAGATCAAGGACGCCGACTACCACATCCTGATGGACAGGCCCAGGAGGTTTCTCCGCCTCGGGTTGGGAGCCAGTCACCAGTTCGGGTCCTTCCCTTTGGTCTCACCACAGCCCCAGGGTGTTTACCAAAGTACTAGCAGTGGTAGCGCCCACCTGAGGCTTCAGGGGTGCAGGTCTTTCCCTACCTGGACGACTGGCTCCTTACCGCCCCAACAAGGCATCTACTTCTCTTGGCGAGACTCCTTTCTCCATCTTGCTCCATTTCTGGGCATCACAATAAATACAAAAGTCCAACCTGGCCTTCACACAGCTCTTAGATTTCATAGGGGCCAGACTAGACACAAGGAGTTTACGAGCCTTCCTCACTGCGGACAGAGTTCTAAATCTGCAGCTCCAGGTGCGGCCATTCTCCATTCAAGTTCTGTTCCAGCGGAGTTGGTCCTGAGGGCTCTAGGGTCCATGGCTTCGCTATAGCACTTCTTCCTCTTGCCAGGCTCAATATGCGCATTCTACAGTGGACTCTTAGTACAGTGGTCATACCTTGCTCTCCCATGCATCATCCCATAGCGATCAGCAAGGCTTGCAAGCGGTCCCTCTTGTGGTGGCTCCACCTCGGATCTCCACGAGGGTCGCCCATTTTGTGCCCTCTCGCCACGGTGACCACGGACGCCTCCCGCCTCGGGTGGGGGGCACTTTGCAGGCCGGTCCAAGGCACGTGGAACGATTCAGAGACCTTACTGCATATCAATGTTCTAGAGATGAGAGCAGTGCTCTTAGCGCTAGCACTTCAGGACTTTCTTCCCTTGGGAACAATTGCGATTCAATCGGACAATATGTCTGTTGTCTGGTACATCAACAAGCAAGGGGAACAAGGTCTTACCCTCTTTGTCGAGAGGCCATGAGAGTTTGGGAATGGGCAATCTCCACCAATCGCTTTCATAGCAACGCACATCCGGTCGGTCCAACATCCTAGCGGACAAGCTCAGTCGCACCATTCTGACCCCTTACGAGTGGTCTCTCAATTGTCAAGTAGCGGAACGCATATTCGCACGGGTGGGGAACCCCATGCGATCTTTTGCTTCTCCTCAAACACCAAGTGCGACAGTTTTTTCGCTCTAATACCTCCTCCCGGAGGTACCCCAAGAGACGCCTCTGGTGCATGCTTGGCCACCCGTCTTCTGTATGCCTATCCACCCTTGCCTCTGATGCTGCAAGTTCTTCAGAAAGCCTCGGGTGGGTTGCAGAATGATTCTCATTGCTCCATTCTGGCCTCGACAGATCTGGTTCCCCTTCCTAAGGTCTCACTCGTGAATCCTCCTTGGATTCTAGATCCCATTCCGGATCTGATATCCCATCCATCCTGCATTCCTCCTCCGAACCTGGACAACCTGAAGCTGACCGCTTGGCTGCTCCAGTTCCACTCTTGATAAGGACTCCCGGTATTTCTTCACCGGTAAAGGCTATTTTGGTGGCGGCTCATAAACCATCCACTAGAAAGGTTTACCGGAGCAAATGGAAACGCTTTCTCTGTGTGGGATGAGCAAGGCCTAAATCCCTTCACGGTTCCTCTCCCTGTAGTGCTTGATTTTCTAACCTCTCTTTAATGATGGTGCCAGCAGTTCCACAGTCAAAGTTCAACTGGCGGCAATTTCTCACTATCACATTGGTCAAGAGTCTAATCCTCTTATGTCAGCCAAATTGTGCAAAACATTTCTTAAAGGTACTTTCCTTCTCAGGCCCCTATAAAGCAAGCAGTTCCTCCTTGGGACCTTTCTTTGGTCCTACAGGCCTTGACCGCCCCCTTCGAGCCCGCTGCCACGGTGGATCTCAAATTCTTGTCCTACAAGACAGCCTTTTGGTAGCCATTACATCAGCCAAGAGAGTTTCTGAACTTCAAGCTTTATCAGCTAAACCTCCTTACTTGGTATTTCATCCGGACCGTGTCTCCCTCAGGACCAACCCATCCTTCCTTCCTAAAATCGCTTCTGAAGCAAACATCAATCAATCCATTAACCTCCCTGTTTTCTTCCCTAAGTATGAAAACAAAGGTGAATATAAGCTACACTCACTAGATGTTCACAGGCAACTTAGATTTTATCTCAACAGGACAGCTGGTCATAGGCAATCCGACCAGCTGTTTATTTCCTTTGCAAAATTCAATTTGGGCAAGCCAATTTCTAAAGTTTCTCTGTCCCGCTGGATTTCACAGTGCATTTTATTGGCTTATCAAGCGTCAGGAAGGCTCGCACGGGGGTGTTCATGCCCATTCAACCCGTCAGTATCTACCTCGGCAGCCTTCAAGGCTAGGATTCCTCTAGATGATATTTGTGCAGCAGCCACGTGGGCTTCATCTCATACATTTATTTCTCACTATAAGTTGGATCTTGCATCTAGGGGTAGAGCATCCTTTGGCTCACATGGTGCTCCGAATATCCTTCCATGATGGCCGCCCAAGATTCAGGTAGCTGGGGACTTGTCCCACAGGTTGCAGACAAATGAATATCCTACTTCAGATTTAGAAGTTATGTACTCACCATAACGCTCCATCTGAGTAGGTGTATTCATTTGTCTGCACCATCCCGCCTCCTATCCCCTGGCCTTTCAGTTTCCTGCATATTCCTTGTTACCCTTTTTAGGGTATTGTTGCTTTGGCAAACTCGATCTGAGGTCATGAGGGTAGAGCAGGGCATTATGGGTGAGGGGAGGAGCTGAGAGCTTGGATCCATAGCTGGAAAACCATGCCGGTTCGGATCCGATATCGGATCCATAACCCACAGGTTGCAGACAAATGAATACACCTACTCAGATGGAACGTTATGGTGAGTACATAACTTCTAATTCTTCGTTCCACATTGCTGCAGTCCTAACTATTGGGTAGTCCGCTGTCCAGTCGGCCCGAATACCAAAGTATAAGGCGGACGGCGGTCAGGGCGCATTAGACTGACGCCAGTACGTCAGGGTACTAATGCGCATGACCGACGCCATATCCTCAGTCTTTTTTGCCGCATGGTCCGATGCAGAAGCAATTTTGCGAGTGCAGGTTGGCGTTCTGAAATTTTCTGAAGTCGGAGTTTCAGACCGAATCAAAGTTGGCTAAGTACCCGTTGGGGAACATTTTGGTTTTCTTGCCTCAGTATTTAACGGATGTCAGAAAAGTGAATAACTGTATTTCTTGTGGGAAACAGATACCATAGGGATTACCATACCTTGTGTATACCTTGTTTAGGGCCTGAGCACGACGTTGTTGGATGCCGCTCTTGTGCTAGATTTAACAAACGCACTATTAAGAGAAGGTTAGACTGTGCCAGGTTAGTGTTTGGGAAGCGTTGTAATTATAAAATGCCGCCGGATGCTCCGCCCGCGCCCAAAAAGCGCAAGGATAAAACAGCAAAGCCTAGGGTTGATGAACGGCAGTCCCAGGCGCCGGTTCTTTAGAAAACTCAGTGGAGCCAGAGGTTTTGCCAGGAGTTTCTTTGGAGTCTCAGGCAGAGACTTTACTGTTACAGGATGTGCCTTCTCAGGAAGTAGGCCAGGCTGAAGGGGCTTCTCAGGTAACTGTTCTTCCCTCTCTTCCCAAGGTAGTTAGAGCCTCTCCTTCTGTTTCCAAACTTCTTTGAGAGGTAGGCCAAGTTTGGCTTCAGTGGGGGCTTCTCCTAGCACTTCAGGTTCTGTGCCTAAAAAACATATGCTTAAAATGGCAGAAGATTTGATTACTATGATTAGAGGTTCTATGCCCCCTCCTGATAAGAGGCCTAGGGTGGAACCTGAGTTTGAGAGTTTTGAACAGTGTTCAGAGGCTTCTGAGTCTTCTGCGGAAGATTTGCAAGAGTATCCTCCTTATTCTGATTCTGATGTGGATGATTCTACTCCTACAGCTTCTCCTCCTGAGGATTTCTCATTTTCAGAGACTCTGCATTCCATGAGGGAACATTTTAAATGGGAAGGCCAGGATTACTCTGATTCCAGGAAAAGGCTTAGGGAATTCTTGTTTTACCCCAGCATAGGCCCTTAGCTATACCTCCTGTGTTGAATGTGGTGGAAGATGTTTTTGCAGAGGCTTCCCTGAATCCTGATTCTTTGCCTCCTGCTCCTGTTAAACCTGATAGGTACTATAGGGTGCCTGAAGCTCATAAGTATCTTTTTAAGAGTCCTAGGGCTGACCCGGAAACTGTTTCTCAGGGGCCTAAAGGTGTTAAGGCCTCTGTGGTTAAAAATCCTGTTCCCACTGATAAAGAGGCAAGGGCTTTGGATAGGTGGGGAAAGAAAGTGTATACTTCTTCCACTCTAGCCATGAGAGCGTTGAATTGTCAGTTTCACATGCTAAAATATCAAAATTATCTCCTTTCACAATTGAAATCTAAGGTGGATGCTTTGGAAGGTATTGAGTGTAAAGAGTTGCTGGATTTAGTTCATGTGTCTGAACAAGTGGGTAAGCATTCTTTGCAATGTGGTTTTGATGCTGTGCAGGCCTCCTCGAGGGTGGCTGCCACTAGTTCTGTTCTTCGCAGGCATGCCTGGTTGAGGGATCAGAATTTAGCAGAGCATGTTAAGACTAGGATTTTTGGATGCTCCTTTACAGTCTGATGTGTTATTTGGTTACCCTGTTCTGGAAGCAGTTTTTAAAGAAAATGGAGGACAAAGCTAAGTCTATGCAAACTGTTAAAGATTTTTTGCAGGTGCAGCCACCAAAGTTTAGTAGAAATTGGCCTACTAAGGGTTGGACATATCCTGCTTTTGATTCCCAGTCTAGGGGTAGGTCTAGACGTGGTAGGGGCAGAGCTCAAGGTTCTTTAGGCCTAGAACAGGGGTTCACCTGCTCAGACTTCTGGTGAGGGCAGGGGTCAGTCCTTTCGTAAACAGACCCAATGACCTGCCTTTTCAGCTGCCAGTAGATTCTCGTCTGGTAGCTCCTTTGGGAGGAAGACTGTCTCTTTTCAAAGAAAATTGGGATTTAATCACTCAAGACAGATGGGTGTTGGATATTATTCACCACGGTTACAGGTTTTACTTCCACACATTGCCCCCTTTCAAAGGCATGCCAGACGTTCCTCCTCCACAAAGGGAAGAGGCTCACAAGCAAATTTCTATGTTACTCCAAATAAGGGCCATTCAGCCAGTCCCTATACCAGAAAGGGGCCTAGGATTTTATTCTCGCCTGTTCCTAGTACCAAAGAAGGGAACACGTGGAGACCAATTTTGGATTTATCTATCCTCAACACTTATCTGGACATTCCCAAGTTCAAGATGTTGACGTTGCAACAGCTTTTACCTCTGCTGGGCAAAGATCATTGGATGGTAACTTTAGATCTCAAGGAAGCTTACCTTCATGTGCCTATAAGACTGTGTTGCAGGAAGTATCTGCGTTGAAGCTGGAAATTCTCATTATCAGTTCTCTGCATTGCCCTTTGGCTTATCTACTATGCCCAGAGTATTCACAAAGGTTCTGGCTCCAGTGATAGCTTACTTCAGGCTAAAAGGAATTCAAATCTATCCTTACTTGGACGACTGCCTGATTCTGGCTCAAGAAAAGGAAGACCTTCTACAGCATCTGGAATATGTCATAGCAGTGCTAAGATGCCTAGGGTATTCTGTGAACGAAATAAAGTCCAGTCTAGTACCCTCTCAAGACATGTGCTTTCTGGGTGTGAGACTGAATACAGCAGCCCAGATGGCCTTTTAACCCCGGACAAACAAAAGAATCTTTCCAGTTACTTCCTTCAGCTATCTCTTCAGTCCGGGCTGACTGCAAGGACAGTCCTTCAAGCCTTAGGGTTCATGGCATCTTAGATTCTGGTGATTCCCAATGCCAAACTGCATATGAGGAAGCTACAATGGTATCTCAAAAATGTATGGACACAGCACTGCCAGGATTTGGACACTGTCATTCAAATAATACCTTGCATTCAAAAGGAATTTTTGTGGTGGGCTCAGGAATGTCACCTAAACAAGGGACTCTCTGTGACCCGGCCAGAGGCGAGTCAGATTCTAACGACAGATGCCTCAGACATTGCTTTGGGAGCTCATCTAAATGGAAAGTGGATACAAGACAAGTGGCCTGCCAGACTACAGCATCTACATATCAACATGAAGGAGATGTTAGCAGTCCAATTTGCATTAATGGCTTTCAAGGAGTTACTTATTCCAGGGCAGGTGTTGATTCTAACAGACAACACAACTGTCATGTGGTACATCAACAAACAAGGGAACACATTCTTACCCATTGTGCAGACAAGCAATGATTTTGTGGGAGACTGCGCTCAGCTTACAACTAACTCTTCAGGCAAGGTTTCTGCCGAGCACAGAACTCCTTAGCAGATGTGTTAAGCAGACGAATCATGGATCCCCGCCTAAGTGGAAACTGGATCTTCATGTATTTCAAAGGTTGACAGTGTCCTGGGGAACTCCAGACATAGATCTGTTCGCTTCTCCACTAAACCACCAGCTGCCAAAGTTTTGCACAAAGAGGTTACATCACACAGCTTGGAAAGTGGATGCTCTTTCTTTCAGTTGGAAAAATCTTCATGTGTATGCTTCCACCTCTGCCTCTTCTTCCAAAGGTGCTTCTAAAGGTCAGACAAGACAAGCCAAGGATGATTTTAATAGCTCCAGATTGGCCTCGCAGCACTGGTACCCATTACTGAGGAGTCTAGTAAAGAAGCCTCCATGGCCTTTACCCTTGATTCCACACCTGTTGTCTCAGAGAGAAGGCCACCTGCTCAATGTCAAGCTTCCTCTTCATCTAACAGCATGGCATATTCTGTTTTGAGAGACAGCCGGTCTCAACTTCCTCAAGTTTTAAATGTGATTATGGAAGCTAGAAGACCTAGTACAAGGAAAGTGTATGCAGAAAAATGGAAGAGATTTTTATTTTGGAGTGCAGCAAAGAATTTGGAGATTTCTGAGCCTAATTTGAGTGTGGCTCTTCAATATCTTACTGAGTTATTGGACAAAGGTTTGTCCTTCTCTTCCATTAAGATACATGCTGCAGCAATTTCAGCTCACTATGACTGTGACCCACCATTGTTTTCGCATCCTTTGTTCAAGCAGTTTCTCAGAAGGGCAAAGAATATAAGACCCCCACGTAGAGCTCCTACTCCTGCTTGGGATCTCAATTTTGTGTTGGAAAAACTTACTCTACAACCTTTTGAGCCTGCGGGTACTGCTGATTTGAAATATTTGTCATGGAAGACTGCTTTTTTGTTGGCCATTACCTCTGCAAGAAGGGTTTCTGAATTACAGGCCCTTATGGCAGTTGAGCCTTTCTTGATTTTCCATAAGGATAGGGTATCATTACGTACTAATCCTTCCTTTATGCCTAAGGTGGTTTCTAGTGTGGCTTTAAACCAAACTATTCATTTGCCTACTTTTATGCAGACCCCCAAAATAAAGGGGAAAAGATTTTGCACACTTTAGATGTGCACAGGCAAAGTTATTATTTGAGCAGGACTAAGGATTTTAGGCAGTCTCAGCAGTTGTTTGTTTCTTTTTGCTTTGAGTTCGAGGCAAGCCTGTGTCAAAACAAACTATTTCTAGGTAGATTGGGTTTTGCATTGCATTTTGTTATTCCCATCATGGCAAGGAGATTCCAGCTGGGATTAGGCCTCATTCCACTAGGGCTACTGCCACTTCAACTGCATTTCTAAGGGGGGTGGCAACTAAGGATATTTTGAGGCAGCTACTTGGAGTTCAGTGCATACTTTCTCTAAGCATTATCACCTTCCTCTCTACTCTAAGTCTAGGGCTGGTTTTGCCACAGCTGTTTTGCAAGGCATGTTGTCAGCTCCTGCTTCTTTATGATTTGCCAGCCTCCCTTACCTCTGCTTTGGGATTCTACCCAATAGTTAGGACTGCAGCAATGTGGAACCAAGAACATAGTACAGTTTTGTACCTTCCATAAATGTAGATGTTCGAGGATCCACATTGCTGCAGTCCACCCTCCCTCCTTCCCCTCTGTGTTTAGGGGTGGTTGTGTAGGTGAGGTTATATGCTGATGTTTTTGTATATATTGTACATAGTTTTGGTGCAGGTATATTGGGCCTTGTCTTTTTAGGGTCTTCTGACATCTGGGGCAAGAAAAGACTGAGGATATGGCGTCGGTCATGCGCATACCCTGACGCATTGACGCTGGCGTTCACGCGCCTCTGACCGACGTCAGCCTTATACTTTGGTATTCGGGCCGACTGGACAGCGGACTACCCAATAGTTAGGACTGCAGCAATGTGGATCCTCGAACATCTACATTTATGGTAGGTACAAAACTGTACTTTTCTTGCTAGTGGCTGGTTGAAATCCTTTTATTACGTTTGTCTTTGGAGTTTTTAACAGAATCATCCTGTGTGCTTCCATACTGGTTGAGCTTGCTTGCTTGATTTCCTCCCAGTGTTACAGCGGTCTTACCTTTGCCCTGTCTTATTCCAGCCCTCCTTATTGTCCCTGCAAGTAAATTACCTCAGCATACTGCACTTGAGCCCTTTTCTATTCCTTCTGTACTGTTTCTACTACCCCTCCCCATCCATGCCCTCTACTAGTTTCCTCTCTTACTCTACTTCAGTCCCCTCTTCCTTTTGCTCTTCATCCTGCACTGCCTCCTTTTGATTGCTACCCTGCTGTGTCTCCATAGTGGGCAGTACTTTGTCTCCATTTCATTGTGTCACTGGATACTTCCTTATTGTTGCTGTCAACGCCCCCAGTCTGGTGATCAAATTCTCCCAGTGCTTTCTGCTTCTGTAGGCTTTGATACCTTCCCTGATTATCCCTACTGCTCCTCATTCATTCTGCTGTTTACTTTTTCCGTTGGTCTGCCATCTTCCCTCCTTATGCACTTTCTCCTGCATGGCCAACTCTGGCTGTGCTTCCTTTTCATCATTTGTCACTGCTCTGCTGCCGTCCTTGCAGCTTGGATTCCCTTCTCCTTGTCATCGATTTTCCTGATTATCTTTTTCCACAGTTTCCTTTTTTTTTATTTCTCCCATCCTTGCCTCTTTGCTTTTTCCTTCTGTTTCTGTCTACTGTCTGTACGTGTGCTGCCCCATTTGCCAGTACTTCTCTTACTATTGCTGCCCATGCCTGTCTGTCCTTTGCTTGCTTACTTCTGCCATTTCCCACCTCATCTGTTCTCCCTGTCTGGTATTTCCTCTCTTCTAGTCCCTTTCATTTCACCTGGGTAGCAAAACTACTGACACCTCTAGCTCCCATAATTACCCCTGAAGCTTTTCCAGTCTCCTGCAGATCTCCAATGCACCCCCCCCCAATATGCCATACATCTTACCCAGCTCACTCTTCCTTCCCATCTCCTCTCTCCCATCATTTCCATTCTTCTTGCCTTATTCCAGTTACCTTCTTGAAAATTATTTTTTTAAACGCATTGCAAGACCTTCCTGACTCGTTTATTTTTCAGTAGTCCACATTAAACAGAAATGTCAACAGGTGCTGTAGTAGTACACAAGCAATTTAACATGTAGCCTTCCTTAACAATACTTCACCCTGAAAACAAAAATAAACATTACTAGTTCTGTATTTTAGGTATACTGTACATGTCTTTAAATAGGAGAAAAAATTAATGTGCAATCCTAATCTGTCAGATGCCATTTGCAGTAAATAGTAATAAAATCAGTAAATAAGATTTTCATGGGATAAAAAGTAAAAGTAAGTAAAAGATTGAAGTAGGAAGAAAGTATGTTTATATGCAAAGTCCAGTTATTCTGGAGTTACAGAATAACGTTTCCTTACTTCAAACAGTTTTTAATTCTTTAAATATGAAGTTACTAAGGCCTACTTCAGAAGTTAAAAAGTAAACAGTAAAGTAGTAGGCCTAATATTATGTGTGCGTGTGTGAGGGTGTAATATTAGAGCTCTTCTATGCGGCCCTCAACCTCTAACTGCAACATCGATGTACGCATGCCCCAAAACACTTTTTTTGTTTTGTGTTTTTCGCTCCCATGACCTGTAACGATAATGTCGGGTGCGCATGCGCCAAAGCACCTTCTAATTTTGTTTTTGAGCCAAAAAAGGGTCAGTGTGTTTACGCCATTATTTTGCGCCGAACAATCTGTGTGTGTGTGTGTGTGTGTGTAAGCGAGAGAGACGCATGCACAAAGAGGCTAACGATGATCATTCTACCTACTGAACACAAACAAGTTAGCTCACATATGTCATACATTAAGAGTACACTTTCATTAAATTGTGGCCTTCCTGACAGGGAGAGTGTTGTATTGAACATGATCTCATACCTCTTAACTGTATGGATTTTCAAAGAATGTCTGGATTTTTGCCTTATCTTCCAATTTGTGTCTTTTGCTTGGGAAAATAAAGTAGTCATCCAAGGTAATGCAGTTCCAGGGAGTAAGAATGAGACAGCAGCCTAGGATTAATGGGTCAGTAGTGGAGTGACTATTTGGGACTGTAGCATATAAAGTTGTATTGTTTTTTCAGAAAAAAAAAAGCACCTAGTACTGTTTTTTTATTGGTGGATTCTAAGCAGTGGTAGATTGGACAACAGTAAGCTTAGCTTTGGCGGATCATCAATACTGGCAAATCAAGTGGACACAATGTCATTTTTTAAATGTTGGTGATTTTAGTGTGTATGTGTGTGCTTATGTGTTGGGGAGTGCTGCAACAGTAGATGATTATTAAAGAGAGAGATTTACGGACTGTGGAGAATGTTTCTTTGTTTCAAAACCTAATACTTGGGTACGCATGCCAGAAGTAGATTTTTTAAGACATAGCTTCTTGCCATTTACAGTGGACGGATATTTACATTTAATGGACATAGCGTACTTTCAATTTACAGGCCATCATTTAATTTATTTCAGGTAGTCCAGATACTGGTAGATTGTATACCATTAGACTTGATTAGGGAGAGCTGTCATTCTGGGGAAACAAGCAGCCCTAGTTTCAGTGAAAGCTTTGTGGTTGCTTGCAGGTAGGAAGTTGCAGGATGTTGATGCAATGTGTTTTATGCATTATTTTTAATGCATTTGTCATTTCAAAGCATAGTTTTCTTTGATGCAAAAGAAGGCAGGACTGAATGAGCCATAAAATGTTTAACTGACAATAATGGGATAGAAAGATTATAAGTGATGTATATAATGTTTGCAGCTACAGTTGTTTCAATGGTGTCTGTGATGCATAACTATTTTTGGGCCTGTGTTCTACTTTTATTTTTCGCTTTGTCCAGATTTCTTGCTCTACGTTTGAGAGGTATGGTTCCATACTAAAATCAGTAAGTCGTATTTACCTTGGAAGACTTTTCGGCATAATTATGAAAAACAGAGCCTTTTTAATATCTCTGCTTATTTCCAATATAAACTGCCATGCAGCCTTGCAAGTAACCTTCTTATTAAGCTACTTTACTTTTTTTGGAATTGACCGGTATGATTTATCTGTTCGGACATAAGAATAGAGTGCTAATATGACTGATTTCTTGCAGCAGTCTGTGGTTTACATAATCACAACAACTTTTCTGTGTTTCTGGGTGTGTTATCAATTTAACAGTTGTAAAGATGTTTTCCAAAAATAAATAAATAAATCCTCTCTACATTTTGAGCTATTGACAAAGTCTGGGAATTTGTTTTTTTCTAAAGCGAAGGTCAACATTACAGCTCAGTAAACAGTCTGAGTAACTTCTGCACAAATTAAAATGTCTGAATGTCAAATGACTAGATTGGAGGGAAGTTTATTTTTGTTTATTTTATTTTATTTTACATTTGTTTACCGGGAAAGTCCGACTGGGCACAGGTCCATTTTCAGCGGAGGCCCGGGGAGAAAAGCTCCAAAAAGTAACACAAAACAATATAATACATGAGAGACAGCAAATTATGGATGTAGTACTCGTACACTATGGCAGAGATTACATCTCGTAACAGTGAGAATCACTTAGGTACAGAATAAACTTAAACTTTTTTTTTACAGTTATAATTACAGCAAGGCAAATATCAGTGAGTTAAGTTTTTAGGAGAAAGCTGTTTGTACATAGCTGAAGCTCTGAAACAATCTTTTGGTATGGATTAACCTGGGGATTGACACAAGTTATATGTTTACACCAGTATGTAGCATTATAGTTTATGGTTTTGTTATTGATTTACGTTTTGCCGAGCAGTTTGATTTATTGATGGTCCTTTTGGTGGTGGGAAATTACATGGATGAATCCATCTTTATTATGATTTTTTTTTCAGATACTTTGACTTCCAGACAATTTCATTCAGTGAGTGGGTGTCATGTGATTACTGAGGTTGCCTATTTTACAAGTAGTGTGTGTGTGTGTGTGTGTGTGTGTGTGTGTGTGTGTGTGTGTGTGTGTGTGTGTGTGTGTGTGTGTGTGTGTGTGTGTGTGAGATTTAATATGTATACTGAATATAATTTTGCAAATGGAATTCTTAGTTAAACATGCCCCTCTTCTTGGACAACTAGACTTGAGTAACCAATAGTAGATCTTAGCCATCCAGCTGGGAAAGGTTAGTATGTGGATTTTCCATCTGGCTTGATGAAGGCTATGCTACTTACCCAAGGACTACATTTATGGCTATCCATCCAGCCATCATGTTGCTGAACTACATTGTTTGATAATGAGAGGAGCTTTTTACAGAAGTTGAAGGTTTTTGTCAAGAACCTGTCCATAAAAAGTGGCTTGTTTATGTTGCAGTGAAGGCTGTGGTCTTTGTAGTGAGCATGAAGTATAACCAGTATTTCTGAGGTAGAGGAAGTCTCTTAAGGCAGGATCTTTCTTAGCCTGGAAAGCAAGCCAGTGATGAAATTTATAGGGGCCAGTGAGAGACAGAGGAAAGCAAGAAGCTTTTTAGTCTGTTTAGATAACTAAGTGAACTTAGTCCTTTGACTTTTTTTGGCAGAAATGGTTGTAGTCTTTCTTTTGGCAGGGTGTTTTGCTGAGGCACATGTCAAAAGGGGCATTGCACTCAATAATGGCTCTTATAAAGGAAGAATACAGGGATGTTATGACCTCTTTATCCCTGGATGAGATACCCTTACGAATGAATTGGGCCATGTAAAAAATCTTTCCTTACAACGGAGACAACGTGGTGGTCAAAAGTCAGGTTTCTATCAACCTGGGAGCCCAAGTACCATACGACTTATTGCATGCTTACAACATTGTTATTAATGTGATCATTTGTGGGGACATCACTCTCTTCAAAGGGGATGATGATGCATTTTTTGGCATTTAGCATGAGGCCATATTTCTGGCACCAGTTATTTGTTGGGTGAGACCCTCTTGTAGCTTATTAAGACTTGTTTTATTATGTCAATAATGTGAATTTTTTACTCTATTGCAAATTTGTTGGGTTATTTTTGTGCATTATAGTATTGTAGGACTGCTAATGGTGACATTTTACGTAGTTGGACTGCTGGAATGGTTTTCCCAGTGAGAAATGCTAGTGCTGTAGAGAATATCTGTTTATTTGTAATATATAGATATACATATATAGATATAGATATAGGTGTGTGTGTGTGTGTGTGTGTGTGTGTGTGTGTGTGTGTGTGTGTGTGTATATATATATATATATATATATATATATATATGTATATATATATATATGTGTGTGTGTGTATATATATATATATATATATATATATATATATATATATATATATGTGTGTATGTATGTATATGTGTATATATATATATATATATATATATATATATATATATATATATATATTGACTAAGATGTTAGTTAACTGTTGGATTAGATAATTAGAATGCAAATATTAGGCATTTATTACATTTATTCATTGTTCAAATGCACCTACAGTACAGCCAGGAGATCAACTGTGGTCTTCTGGAGCAACAAAAGAGTTA
This sequence comes from Protopterus annectens, assembly GCF_019279795.1. NCBI lineage: Eukaryota > Metazoa > Chordata > Ceratodontiformes > Protopteridae > Protopterus > Protopterus annectens. Next base: position 832,690,348 of record NC_056733.1, read on the forward strand.
ACTATATGATATATTTTATATGCGGCCCCAGCAGTCCAAAGGTTGGACACCCCTGATCTAAAGTCTGACTAATGTTAACACACTGAATTTTATATTCCTAATTCCAGTTTCTGGAAACGTTTTACATGATTCAGTAGCACTCTGAGATTGCAGTTGTGCAAGATTATTTTCTTTCACCGTTTGTGGGTATTTCTTGTTTTTTATGATCTGAAACTGTAAAGTAGGATGTGGAGGTGCAGAGGATCTTGCCTTCCCTGCAAAAAATGCTTTTCACTTAGTGTCATTCCCTGTTTAGATGAGCACATTTGACAACTTTGCCTCATCCAGTTTTCTGATGGTACGTTATGCAATGACTTCTCCTAGTGGACCTGTGTTATAATTTCATACATGTGTGTGAGATACCTGTATGAATTTGTTTCTGTGTATACACCTTTTATTGTTGTACTTAACAAATAAGCCTATTCTCACATTCTGTATTACTCTTAGGATTTAAGTCGTGGGTTATTAGGACTTCTTGACAAACCAGACTTTCCCCAGGCTTTTTAGTGTCTTCCCCAGTCCTGTGATATCTGGCATTTAGTGCAGAGGATTATGGTTGTTTTGCAGTCCAGGATTATGGCCGTTAAACTGCTTCCTGCAGTTCAGGGTTTGATGCAGTCAGGCTCTATTAATTAGACTGTGCTTCTGGCTCTAGTCCGAAAAAAAGTCCCTGTGATTCAGTACTCTACTCGGACTAACAAGTACAGGGTACAAATGAAGTCCAGCCCTCCCTTTTCACATCTTCATTGTTTCTAAAAATAATTTGGGTAATCTTCAAAAATGTCCCCTGGCTGCTTTTTTGGATCATCAAGTTTCTTAAGGGAGTTATGGGTGATCAGCTGTCTGTTTACACCTCTGTAGTATATCGTTTCCCTTATGTAACTTTTTTTTTCCATTTTTGAGCTATTTTTGTTTTCTAAATTGTTTTAATCTGTTTTTAGCTTAGGCTTTGTTCAAAAGTAGTTGCCATTAGAGTATTTTATAGAGTCTGAGATAAGTACTAGGCTAGCTTAGCATGTTAGTAGTAAAGGGGGGCAGTCCTGGGGTAAAATTTCTGTTTCCCATCCGTAGATCCAAGTTGCACTTTAATATGGGCAGGTATAAATTTTGTTTTATGTGAATAGGAAGTCTGTTCCAAATCTGCGATATCCTCCGAGAGATGTACTTGTTCCTCCAAACCATTCTGTTGATGTTGCAGAAGAGGTTTAGATTCCTAAATCAGTTTATTTATGATGCCATTTGACTTGCTTATTTGCTGTAAATCCATCAGTATTTGTTTAGAGGATGCCTTGTATGCCACACACAGGTCACCTCTTAGTTTGTAGGATACTGAGTACAGTGACAAATGTAGTATCTGATATATCTGGAGTATGAGTATAGTATCTTAATCCAGTTTTAATCAACTTGGTTGATTTATTTTCTGCAACAACAACTGTTGTGTATATATATATATATATATATATATATATATATATATATATATATATATATAAACGTGTGTGTCTCTGTCTGTTATCCTATCTGTATGTATGTATACAGGTATTTGTGTTGGTCTGGGTAGTTAAAAAAAAATATTGTGCGTTGATGCTGTTCTTTGACAGAGGATTTGTTAAATTCTGCTGTATTGGTTCTGGGTGGCCCTCTCCAGTTAAAAACAGAGCAAGGATTTTATAGGTGTGCCTTTTGGGTAGAAAATTCCTCCCCAGGGTAGACATGTTCCTTGCATGTTTTGCTTGAGTGAAGTTCAGACGTCTTCCAAATGTTCTGTTTGCTCCAAGCTTTCCTCCTCCGCTCTCAGAGGAGAGACTAATGCCATTTGCATTTATATAAACAAATGTGCTGAGGAGTGGTCCGAATGGTGACACGGGTAGCTTGACAAAGAATGGACTTAGATTATACAAATGCCCTATTGCCAGGATGTCGGCAAGTGTATGAGCAGCTTTCTTGGCTGTCTCTATGATGACCCCCTGTAGATGGTTCTTGCTTCTGTACTGTGCTGGCATAACCCCTTATTAAAGGGGAATGAATAACTGGAGCCTGATTTTAGGGGAAGGCTTGGTGGCTGGCAAACATAGGGACAGAAAGCACCCAGAAAAAATGTGGTAAGTTTATGAAGGCCTTTTTTTTTTTTCTCAGCACTTGGTAGCAATTATATTTATCTGGTGCTGCTTCCCGTCCAAATTCTCAGTAGGGAATAGGGATTTGACCAATACCTGTGCTCCAAAATCTTTGACACAGATTATTTCCCCACAAGTTAACATTGTTTGTGGCACCAGCCCTGAAATGCCAGCATTAATTAGTATGGCTTCGTATTCAGTATTACACTCTATACCTGTTGTCTGGGCACCGGTATTGTTCTCAGTGCTGCAGTCTGGGTCTGTGATCCTAACGCCAAACCTCTGTGCCTGAATGGTAGCCTCAGGACTTGTGCACTGACATTGGTAGCCGCATTCTAACGTTAATGGAGGTGCCAGCTGTCTTAATGCCCACGTTTTCACCTCAGGTTTTCTCAGTGAAGCAATTTTTGGCAACCATTCAGCAGCCATTGCTGTGGTAACACCCCCATCATCCCGATCTTCAATAGTAGCATTACACTCAGCACCAGAGTGGTCTGACATTGAGTCTAAAGTGATGCATACTGCTCAACCTCTAAGAACAAGAATTCTGGACAAAGCCATAAATGAAAGGGCAGTTTTTAAATATTGCTCTTACAAAGTTAGGAAGGTGATAGAATAACAGGTTTTGCTTTAGCATGTAATTTCTGAAACCCAAGTCAGAAAGTCAAATGTCTTAACATTTCTTTTTCTGTTTACAACCTTTGATGACTTGCCAATAATTTATCAGAAAAAAAAAATTATAAAAAAAAATATAAAAAAACAGACCAAAAATATGAGGCAAAACCTGTACATTCTGTGAAATTCTGTACAGTTGAGAACTATGCAAAAGTCTCATACGACAGACAGACCAAGGCCAGTCCAAAGCTCCCTTCGTTCATTCTGTTTGAAAAGTGAAAGTCCTCTTCAAATTCTTCCCCTTTGAAAATTCCCAGGATGGTGATGTACAGGAAGAAGCCTGTAGATTCATCCACCAAATCTCTCTCTCAGAATTCCTGGATGAACAGTGAACAGGAGGAGATTGATTTCTCTCTGTTCCCTCATAACAATGCCAAGTTGGGAGAAGTCATGGAGATGATGCATTAGAGAAGGGGGGCCCATACCTTCCCCATATCTGATACTGCAGAAGACATTCCTACCTGCTCAGCAGTCTTAAAGGGTGGATCCATTATTGATATGCATTTTAAAGGCTCCCACAGCTTGGGACAACATGGATACAGAGCCCTTACCCACTGAAAAAAGCAGACTGTGCCCAGCACCATCCCCAGAGACTGGAGCTTCTGGTTTTGGTAACTGCTGTTGAGGCTGCTTCCATAGCCCAAGCCCATTTCCCCACATAAGCAGTCGAAGTGCATTTTCTTGCGCATTCCTTTACCTGGCCCACATGGTGTATTTTCATAACCAGATCTTTGAAGAGGGTGTAGTTAAAAGACGAGTTGCTGTCTTAGGGTCTGCAACCATGAATATCATCACCATGTTGCTGTTCTAGAACGCTGCCAAAGATTCTGCCAGTGCTGAAGTATCCTACATAGCATTTTCACCAGCATACATGACTCAGATTAACAAATTTTGCTGAACTCGCCAAAACTGCTTTTTTGAAAGCATACTTCTAAAGACCTGTGTTAATTGGGCCTGAAGTTAAGGCATATAGGGAACTGCACAAAAAACTAGGATTGTTTCTTTAGTAAGAAAAAGAAAAAAAGGCAATTGAATTTTTTTTTTTTTAGTAGAAATGCAGCAAGTCCTGGAAACTGAAACTGCATCTTGTGCATATTTGTCGAACTTAATACATTTAAAATCCAAATATTAAAAGCAGTAAGAGAAATTAAAATGCTTTTCTAATTGCAGAGTGGGAGCTTGTTGTAAAAGATGGTTCTGACTGAATAGTTTTACAGTAATCTGTTTCCAGATGCCATTTGGACATTTTGCAAGTAATTGAATTCCTCCAATTTCGAAATGCAACTATCCAGAGTTTGTGTTTGACTTGCTTTAGAAGGGAGTAGTGGGCTTTTTGTTGCAAGCACTCGTGTCTGAATCACGTTGCTGAGAGTTTTCCATAACTACTAAATGCTTTTAAAGTCAGCAGATGGATAACGTTAAGCTTTCAACTAACAGGAGTATCGATTATCAAATAGGTGATAGATAGCAAAGAGAACATTACCTGTGTGTTCCAGCATTTTATGTTTATGTGCATTTCTGTGTCTCTGTGATGAGTATGATTTCTAGAGAGCATTACTTAATTTTAATTTTTCATAAAGAATGCCTTATTCAGGTTTAGCAGTTTTACAGTGATTGACTTATTAGTATAACTGTGTGTTTCTATATTTGAGGACTTGTTAATTTTTGCTTTCTACTTTTTGAAAGGTGACTGCTTTAGCCATAGCTACCTAAGAAATGTATAACATGAAGTGAATTCTAAGAATGATTTGTAATTGCGTTCTTGGGGTCCTAGACTGATGTAGCTGGTGGTAGTGAGTTACCGTAGGGACAGGAAAATCTGTAGTGGCACTAAAAAGGTATCATTAGTTGTTCCTAGGAAACTTGTGTGCATGTGTGCGCGAGCTTGTTTGCAAAATTGTCCTAAGTTTTAATTACTGTTAATAAGATAGCATTAAAAGATGTTAGACCTGAGGGAATGATGGGTGCAACAATTGAAAGCCAATGGCTATAACTTCAGCTGTTTAATGCCAAGCTTATTTGACTGAGGCAAATGTTGATCATAACTAAGGGTGGAGTAAGTATTTGCCATTTGCTGTTAATTCCAACATCTTCATTTGTTTTTCATTGGTCAGCTTTGTGGATTGTGAAAATGTAGCTCTGAACTATATATCGTATTAATTGTTGGCAGAGGTAGGGCATTTTAAATCTGTTTTGTAGGCTATATATCCAGTTTATCATCAAATGCATGCATACTCTTGCAGCATAACATATATGAAGTAGTATACACTGTGCAGCAGACAGAGGGATTGGAGACAGGCAAAATGTGCTCTGAAGAACAGTGCAAGTCAGTAAGAGTTTCACGTGGTTCTTTGTCTGAGGATGACTTGGTAACTGCCTTGTATGCCGTCTGGGTTCAGGCCACTGAACCTGTGAACAGTCTGGCAGGGACTTGAGTATATAGCATGCATCTAAGGGCCACCTATTACATCCTCATGTGGTCTTAAAACTCTGTTTAAACTGAAATCTTGAGCTAAAAAAAGCCTTGAAGCCTCTGAGAAAATGAAGTTTGTAACGCAGAGAGTGTGATTGAGAGAAAAAGTGTAAAAGAGAGCATAGAGAGGTCAAAGCCACAGTGGACAAGGGGAAGTATGAGTCAAAGGAGAAATGAACAGCACTAGCATGAAAAAGGTGTGTGTGTGTGTGTGTGTGTGTGTGTGTGTGTGTGTGTGTGTGTGTGTGTGTGTGTGTGTGTGTGTGTGTGTGTGTGTGTGTGTGTGTGTGTGTGTGTGTGTGTGTGAGTAGCAGGGAAGAAAATCTGGCTATACATGCCAAGGTCAGTACTAAATTAGTTCCTCAGTATAAAGAGAAAGATGACATTTTTTTCCAACATCTTTGTTAAATTTCCACATATGACAAAGGCAATCTTACATTTTATATAAATGAAAAACCATACAAAATTATATCACTTTAGTTTGAACAGTTTACATAATGGACATCATTGAAACAACTGTAGTTGTGAACATTATAAATCACTTGTAAACCTTCTAGTCATTGTCAGTTAAGCATTATATAGCTCATTCAAGTCCTGCTGCTTAAACCACGTTCCTGCTCTGCATATACTTTTCCTACAATTCCCTTTTTTTTCTGTGTAGTTTACTCCTTCCCTTTTCTAAAGATCCCAATTCCAGTTTTATCTCTGTTACTATATTCACTACTTCTAGTAAAGTTGGTCTAGACTTTGATTTCCATTTTCTAGTAAGTGCCTTTTTGCCAGCCATCATCATTAAACTCGATAAGGCTTTACTATGTCTAGGCAATTCTCCCCAATCAGTCCAGTCCACCCACCAAAAGAGAAAGATGACATTGATAGTTTACATTTGGGCATCTGAAGTGTGGTACAGTTGACCTGTGCTTTGGCAGAAAGACCCATCTTTGACTGACTGTCTTGATTGTTTAAAAAGCAAAGAATCGTTTTGGCAAGTATTTTTGGTTAGTTGCTAAAGTTCCTAGGAAAAAGCTAAGATAACACAGGAGAAACATAGAAGATCGTATAGATGATTTCATTGCAGAATTGAGCACTTGCTTTAGTAGATAGGTGTATGGATGTCAACACTTTAAAAATGTTGAGAGACCATATAATAAGGAAGCAAACTCTGATTGCTTTGCCTAATGATAGGAGATCAGGTTAGCAGACCAGGAGTGGGTAGAAAGGGTGATCGTTCAGAAACAACTTATTCCAGAACACAGCAAGATCTTTGGGGTTAGATGTTTGCAGTGTAACCAGGTAGTGCTCATGCACTCCAAATATCCACAATGATGGGAAGGCAGCAAAAGCCACATGAGTGAGCGGACAGTGGTGGTACCACAGTGTTGGTGGGCTGTTTTAATCTGTTGCACCAGATTACCACAATGACCTGTATCCTGTCTTGGTGGAAGGAAAATAAATTATGGCTAAGAGAGATGATACTTTAGACTCGAGTATTGTTGAGCCTGCAGTTGTTTGAGAAGAACGTTACTTACCTGGGTAGTCCACTTCAGTTTAGAGACAGGAGGGATACCTTTTTGGGTTCCACTGACCAGGGCTGACTTGGGTAGAAAAGGGGCAGGGAAACTAAGCTGGTGGCAGTGTTTTGATATACCAGCAATTAATTTTAATTGTAATTCATTTTAATGATGCATCATCTTGTGTACCTGCAGATGCATGGGGGTCTGTTTAGCTGTTTGCATTTTTTCCAATTTGGTAAGCAATCTGTGAATGAGAAATGGACACTACTGACATTACTGAACGACTACTTCGGCGAAAATAAACACATCGAATGGCCATGATTGCCCAACAACCAAAAAGTAATGTGATACATAAGGTGAGTGAAGGGAAGCTTTGTAAACTTACCCTGTTGCCCACTGTAGTGTGATCTCTGAGTTGGTATATATAGTTAGGGCGGTGTGGGGGGACAAAGCCCCCCACCTTGGTTGGTTGTGTTCGTGATGTTGGCAGACTATGGCCACTTGATGTGTTTATTTTCGTAGAAGTCGTTGTTTGGTAATGTCCGTATTCTCCGTCTCCTATTCACAGTTTTTCAGTTCTGTGAGCGAACACAGAAGCAGTGCATGGAGACGAGCATTTGGAGAGGGCGGCAGGAAGGAGAGACAGCCAGTGGCCAAACTCCTGACTGTGACTGGGGTTCTTTGTGTGTCAGGAGAAGAGCTGTATAGCAGCAGCAGGCCTGAATCTGAGCCGCAGATGACCAAATGTACTGAAATTTCTATTGAAGTAGCTTCTTTAGGCTTTAAATGGTTGTCTTTAGAAGGTGCATATGAGCTTTATGCTCATGTGCAGCCTCTTGACCAAGTAGTATACAGCTTGCAGCACAGACCTTACCGGCCTAGTAATGCTGCAGTTGCATGGAGCATAGACTGCCTTCCTCCCCCGCAGGATGGACAAGCCAGTGTTGGCCTCTCACCACAAACATAGCTAAGGTGGGAGAAGTGGCAGGTCGCCTGGGCACAAAATGTTGGTGGGTGATTGGCAGATCCTTTATAATTTTTCACTCCTTCCGTAAACGTGAGGATGAGCAGCATAATGAGACAGTTTTAGGATATGTTACTCCTTCCTAGGATGGAAAACATAATTTTTTTTTTTCATCCTGAACCTGGTGTTGCCAGATTATGGACCTGGACCGGCACACGATGCCAGATAAGACAGCTATTTTCTGTTGGTCATACCCATGCTGTCCTACTCAGTTTGTTCTTTTTATCAGTTTATGGAGAGTACTTGTGTACAGCATAGATGTTCGCTGCCAACTGAGATACGAGGACAGAAGCAAACCCATGTGCAAAGGTACACAACTTTTTTTCCCTGACTTTCTTATAAAAAAAACTGGGCCATATAATGTGGAATATTGGATCCCTGTCATATTATCGAAGTTCATAAGATGGAGACCACAACATCGGAGTTTCACAAAAGCGAAAGTTTACATTCTTGAAGCGTAAAAGAACAAAATGCAACTCTGTGTGCACCGCCGGCACTAGCCGGAATGTCTGAATTGAGATTGCCGACATCTAGTAAAACCAGGTACTAAATTTAAGCATTCACTTTTTATAAGGATGTACCTGTTTAAACGCTTGTTAATGGAGATCAGAGTATTACCCTTTTTAAGCATTTTTAAGAGCTATTTAACATTTTAATTTTGTCCCCTTCAACATAGGGACTGTATCAAGTCTCTGTTTCCTATCCGCCCTTAGCCTTATAATCCATTTAACTTCACACTGCTCCGTGTAGTTTCTCACATCCCCACTCCTCTGACGAGGTGTGTTGACTTGCATGACCAAAACCTTAAATTTATGTTGGTCCAATGTCTCGATAACCTGTTTTGACGGGGCATTTTTAGTAGATGGGTGGAGATTTCCGTTTACTTGCATGATGTTCTTCACTTTCGATATTGTCGTGACGACCATATCAGACTCTCTATTGTCAGCTTACAACAACGTGAAGTAGACCCTGTCAAAACATGTTATTGAGACATCGGACCAACATAAATTTGCATTTTTGGTCATGTAAGTCAACACACCTAGTCAGAGGGGTGGGGATGTGAGAAACTACACGGAGCAGTGTGAAGTTAAATGGATTATAAGGCTATGGGCTGATGGGGAAACAGAGACTTAATGATGATCCTTATGCTGACTGGGACAAATTTAAATGTTAAATAGCTCTTAAAAATGCTTTTATTTATATATATATATATATATATATATATATATATATATATTTACTGTTTATTATATTGTATCTAATATGAGTCTATGTATTCTTTATATAGTAACTAGAAATTATGTTCATATAGTTTTTTAAACATGTACAGTTTTTAGACATATTTTACATCTTTATTGTATATTGCACTGAATTTTATATGAACTTGTTAGGAGTTCTGTATACTATATATATATATATATATATATATATATATATATATATATATATATATATATATATATATATATTTTTTTTTTTTATTTTTCACATTAACTTTATAGTGATTAGGGTGAAATTAGTTAATTAACATCCTATACAGGAAATGGTCACTTATGAGTGCATATATGTGGTATTTTTTAAATGAATTTATATTGGTCTGAAGAAGCCCATGAGGGTGAAAGCACTTGCCAGTTTTTTTATTTCTGGTTAATTAAACGTTTGGAGTTTATATTGGCTATATCTCCATGGATTTATTTGAAATATATCCTGTTTATGTGGGAAATTCCTTTCAGCTTTGGCATGCTCCTGTGCTTTGCTTGCATATTTGCTGTTTGTGTCATGGGAGCGCTTGTTCCTGGGTAGCTGCTTTTGTATTTTTATTTTAACCAGCCAGGTTGTGTTGAAGGAGGTGAGACATATATTATGCCTACTTACATTTTTTCTCTGTATCTTGCAACATTTAGCCATGTAGTTCCCAGAAGCTCATTATATTTTTTATTAGTAATGAGCGATAAACACAAACATTAACAATTATGATTGTGTATTTCATGTAATTATTGCTTTGATACTGTTTGCTGTCTGTTTTGGTGATGTACTTAATTTTATTTTACTTGTCATTCCAGCTTTCATGCATTCTGGAATACACAGATTCGTGAAGGTCACTGGCAAACATCATTTCTTACTCTTCGAGCTTCTCTTCCAATGAGGTACAGTATTGTTTTAATAACATGGACAGAGTGATAGGTGCAGAATATTGGTTAATGATGTGGTATTGTTTTAGTGTGTGTGTGTTTTTTTTTTTTTTTTACTTGATGGCATATGTAAGCACACAAATTGTGGTAATGAATAAAACTTCACATCCAATTTGTTTGCTTTTGTTTAAAGGTTTGCACAAGACAGAGAACCAACATTCCCCTTTCTCCCTTCAGCATCCGTTGTGGGTATTGTGTCCCATTTGCATCATTCCTTTCCGTAGGGAGTAACATTCACAAAACCTACCCAAATCTTCTCTCGAACTTCAAACCTTGTTTATACATTTTATCACACTTTGGAATATTCTTCTTTGAATATGATATCTGAGAAAAAGTTATTTTTATTTACCATTTAATAAAGTTAGATAAGAAGACATATTGGGTGATCTGTTGTCTTTTGCTGTCATCAGACAGCCTTATTTTCTACTGCCTCTGGCAAGCAAATGTATTGTAATGTTTAGGATTGTGTTCTTATGTTGGTATAATTGTATTCACAGCTATTCGGGTGTCTCCGACAACTATATATATATATATATATATATATATATATATATATATATATATATATATATATATATATATATATAATGTGTGTGTGCACATACATGTTTCATGTTGTAAATATGCCAGTTGATACAAAGAAACATCACCCTGCTAGACAGTCTGGGATGTTATAACTGACTTCGGTGCACGAGAACCAGATGTTACAAATACTACTATTGGAATTTGTCTCTTGTCTCAAATATCTACCACTGGGAAGTGGTTCTTCACCAGCTTGGTTTTCAGACAAGACTCTAATTTAAAGACAAACGTGCAGTCTACAACGCAACTTTTATATTTGGGGGAGTGCATTTTGGGAGATCTACCCCCTGTTGACTCGGAGGTCACAAAATCTTGAGGTTGGGAAGTTCACATATTTTTAACTGTTTGGTGAGCCGGTCTTCATCAATCTTCAAAATGTGACTCCATGAGCGAGGAACTATTGTTAGTTTGGCATTCTTAACTTTGAAAAATGCCTACAAAACATGTCCAGCTTATTGTGTGCAATAAAACCTTACTGAGACATGATTTGTGGCTAGTGTCCAGTGCAGAGTTCTTGTGCTTCAAAGCACAAGGTGTTATACTCTTATTAAAACGTCCTGGCTGAACAGAAAGAAAGTTAAATTTTGCCATTGACATCCTTACAAGATCAGGAAGTACCCCCCCCCCCCAAATAATAATTTAAAAGTAGGTTGTATAACCACATGGGGAATGGAAAGTTTAATGAATTAAGGAAATGAGGCAAGATGTTTGGAAAAATGTGACCTTTCTTTTCCTTGCTTGAAAAGAAATGAAAAGTATCTGTTATTGTCACTGTATCTAAATCATAATTCCCATATAGTGAGCACAAGATATGGAATGATTCTGTTCTTTTTGGGTCACTGTATTTATTCCTGCATCCTTAGATTGCCCATTTTAATTCAGTTTAGTGTCGTGGGTAACCACCTCATCTGTGCACTCACTGGGCAGAATACAGAGGAATTAATTATGAATGGGGCAGTAGTCTATAGCAACATGTGCACGCTCAATCAGGATTGCCAGCAAGACGCCTACAGGCAGCTTGGAAGAATGACATTTCACCTACTGCATGTTCATAGGTTCATAGGTGTGTACTAGGCTAATGACCAATAGGGCCCTTTTACGCCTAGCCATGCATCCCAAATGTCTGACGAGCTCTGGTACCCCTGATAAGTATAAGGAGGGGCTTAGGAGATGAAACATTTACAAGCAGGAGCCTGGGAAATGATCAAGGTTGTCTTTGGAGATTTTTAAGAAAATTAGAGCACCTGGTGAGACCCAGAGACAGGGAAGACATGCAGAGACTGCACAGAAGGTACCATAACTGAGAACTGAACTGAAGAACCAAGCACTACTGTGAGGCAGCAGTATTAATGGCCATCCTTGATCACTGTATCTTAACTCCAAAACAGTGAACACTAGAACTGTAAATCTGCTCCAAAACAACACTAGATCTGTAAATCTACTTAAGCTTTAAATGTAAATGTAATGCAAACGTAAAAACAAGATTGTACTTGGTACCTTCTGGGGCTGCATAATATACTGCCTTTAAATATCTGACTGATTAGAAACTGAGGTTGATTAACTATATGGACTAGTAAGGTACAACAATGCACATACTTTTACAGTGTTACCAATTTCTGGTAACAGTGTCTTACCTTTGATCCCTGATGCTGACTGGGTGACACTGGAATAACAGATCTTTGCATGTTTGTGACAGTCATTGACAGCTTTATGTGGATGTGCTATGTACGTTTTCAAGCTAAAAATGTTCCTCCTGTCTAGGTGGTCTACCTTGGATGGGTCTGGAGCTGCTGAGCAGGGACTGGTTTCCGAGGAAAGTCCTTTGCACTACCGATTCTTGACACAGACATCTTCTTTCGCGACTACTGTTCTTTTAAAAAGACAAAGTTTCTTAAACCCAGGGTACGAACCACACCCAAGAAACCGACCAAATCTTAGGCACCTGCTTCCTTGCCTCAGTCTCAATCGCTTAAAATGGCAGAAGACCCTTTTCATGTTGATCAGGGGAAGCCAAGCTATCCTCTACAAAGGGAAAAGAGATCTGTCCCCTTTAGTTTTGTCTGAACAAGAGTCTGATGACTCTGATGCATCTGAATATGAAGATATTCAACCCCTCCCTACTTATGAGGATTCTGATGCAGAGGATTCCATCCCTTCAGCCTCTCCCCAAGAGAATTATTACTTTAGGGAAACCCTTCACACCTTAAGGGAGCGTTTCCAGTGGGAGAATCAGGACTACCCTCATTCTAAAGAGACTCTGGGAATGCTTAGATCTTCCACAGCACAGACCCTTTGCCCTTGGCCATCACCCCAGTCCTGGATGTTGTAGAGGATGTCTTCCTGAAATCCAGCTTGACTCCTGACACCCTCCCTCCTGCACCCAGACAACCAGACAGGTACTACAGAGTCCCTGACTCACACAAATTTCTTTTTAAAAATCCTACTGCTGGCCCTGAGGTAATTTCTCAAGGGCCTAAAGGGATTAAAGCAATCTCTGCTAAGAATCCCACCCCCCTCAGATAGGGATTCCCAAGCACTAGACAGATGGGGTAAAAAAAATGTGTACACCCAGCTACTCTTGCTATCGGGGCACTAAATTGTTAGTTCCATATGCTAAAATTTCAGCAACCTACCCTGGAACTCCTCAAACAAAAAAATCTCTTCCTTTCCTGCTGGTGCAGCAGAATCCAGAGAGTTACAAGAGTTAATGCATTCTGCACGTCGGGTAACTAAACACACCTTGCACTGTAGTTTTGGTGCCCTAGAAGCTTCTTGCAGGGCAGCAGTCAAATTTCAGCAACATACCCTGGAACTCCTCAAACAAAAAAATCTCTTCCTTTCCTGCTTGTGCAGCAGAATCTAGAGAGTTACAAGAGTTAATGCATTCTGCAGGTCAGGTA
>NC_056733.1:832708863-832728863 GCF_019279795.1 Protopterus annectens
TGGAGGTGGGATCTTTTGAAAAGAGAAGGAGCAGATTACATAGAAATAAATGGAAATTGTGGGGAAAAGGCATGCCAAGTAATGTTCAGGGGGAGGAGTGAAGTTTAAGAGAAGGCAGAAATTCGGCAATTAATGTCAAGTTGGACTAAATGACATTTCAACCATATATATGCAATGTATGTAAATGAGTTAAATTTTAATATGGTTTGTTTGTTTCTATTAATGTATGCATGCCTGTGTCTCGAGTGATGTTTTAATAATGGTGTTTAAAAATGTTGTATGTGAGGGTCTTGCTAATTTTTGGCTGGCTTATAAACTGTTCACATTCCACTTTAGTATCTTCAGTAACATGCTTTTAGTCTTACACTAGTATCCTCTATTCTGTCTGATATTCCCTTCACCTTTTCCTGCTTTCTCTTGGATCATGGTTGTGGCAGGACGGCTTCTCAATAGCCAGTAGGAAATGCATGATTATCAACCTTCTGCCTTTCTTTCATTCCCATCCCACTGTTTTTGCACTTCAGGAATATACCACTCTCTCATAAGCAAAATTAACACATACCCCAGAACTGTGTACATCTTATTGCATGTAGTTCAAATCTTCCTACCTCAGATAATGAGCTCCTTCTGTATTGGTGCATTCCTTTACATAATCCACTCTGAACATTGCATTCCTGCCAAGACATTAGCTGTATAATCTGATGCTAAATAGTACTGAATAGCTTGCTCTTCTTTTAAGAGTTAAATGTCCCTACACAGTACCTTAGCTTTTAGTCCCGTCCCCCGTCCCACCCCCAAGTAACTGCAGTTTCCGGCACTGTACACATGCGTAGCCTGGTAAACATATTTTTCCTTACATTTCTTACATTTTAAAGATCCTAACTAGTAACTTTCCACCAGTTGTCTAGTTATTCATTTTAACAGTAAGTTGTACGATTATTTTAGCATAACTTGAATAAGCCGTTTATGGTACACCCTTATTACTTTTCTCATTTCAAACTTTTATGTTATCTAAATTATTATGTAAGAAGATAATTGGTATTTCTATGTTTTTTCCGTACCTTTGTCTTCTCTGAAGGTGCATTGTAGGAAATATCACTTGCTGTTTAGTCACTTGACAGTCTAGGCAGGCTTAATTGGACATTTTCCTCAGCAGACTGACAACTCTGGTTACTTCATTTGGCTAGCCTGTTAGTAGCGAATACATGTGTTTCTCTGAACTACCTTATGACCTCTTATGTCAAAATGTGCCTCCACTGTTTACTCTTGATATGAATAAAATGAATGAGTAAAGTTACTAGATCACCGTTGGCACCAAAAGCAGCTGCTTTAAACTACAAAACAAAAATGTAAATAAATACTTTTTAAGACGAAAGTATTTCTCATTTGTTAAAGCCCTTTCCAGCTTTAACTTTATGTAGTGAGCTGTTGAGTACAGCAAAAGGGTGAAAAAAAATACAGATTTTATGCAAGCATTATTTTAACATTTTGCAGTAAACCAGCCAGAGAAATTGATTCATTACATTTCTTCCTTTCTACAAAAATAGCCTCACTTAGCACTGGTTTCTGATCTACCAGTATAGAGTCTCTCTGACTTTGAGAATGAATGCACTTCTGCCTGTCGTCTTTTTCTTGAATACAGGAAAGGACTTCAGTGACACTCTCTGGACTGGTCTCTTGTGCCCAACATTCAGTCCCTCCTTTCTTCTTTCACTCTAGCTGGAAATATCCTGTTGATCTCCATTTTGTCCACAATTCCTCTCTTCTTGGAGTGTTTTTTTCTGCTTCCAGAAACATGCTTGGTCTCTTGAGGGGAAAGTAAAACTTTTGCATTGGCTAGGTAAAAGTTTAAATTTTAAAGATCCCTTTCTCTGTGCACTTTGCTCACAGGAATGAGCTTATTCCTTTTTTGTCTGGTACCATTAAATAACCATTATCCACAACAGTTCTGGTGATGCCAATCAGTAACTTTTTTCCCTTTCTCCAAAGACTGGACAGTTTTCTTTTCATTTAAGAAAAAAAATTGCAGTTTCATCAGTACTGGTCTGGGTATTCTTCTTGCACTTTTCTCCAGTCTGTTAAGTTCTGTGCACCTTGTCAATTGGGATTTCTTCTCTGATAAGGAATTTCGTAAAGGAATAGTGTCTTCCCTCCAGTCTTTCAAGAAAGTTGGTTAAATGAGGATACTTAATACAATCGTTTTGTTCTAACAGTTTCTCATTCATTTCTTCATTTGCACTTCCATCTCTGCTTTTCTATGGTTCTACTCTATTCCGGACTTCTCTGTTTTCAATATTTTGTCTGAATGGTGGGATCTCTTACCATTTTACATAACGGACAATATACCACTTAGTTTCAGTACTTTTAAATACATTCTGTCAATATTCTGCTGTATGGATGACCTAAAACATTTTATCTTTGTGTTGCTCAACTTCCATTGGATATTTTGCAATGTGCTGTATTGCTGCAGAAATCTGGTTGTCTTCTTTTAGGAAAAATCCCTCATTTTTTGTTCATTTTCATTCTCACTTTAGTCATCCGGAACAATCCAGAATACTTACCAAAAAATATTAGTTTCTGTTTAATTAAATACTGGCTTTTTTTAAACTATTTTGTCATTAACTACATTGGAGAGCAGTTTCAGTTGTGCTCAGCTGGTTAACGACGTATCAGAAGTCCCGAATTATACAGATTTGAACTTGACTACAAGGACATCAGTTTTCAGCCGTCAGAAGGACCTCCCATTGCCCTCTGGTGGGAAGAAAGGTCATCACTGTTTGAATCAGCCTGCTTGCTGATGCAGAGATTGTATAACAACTTTTGCTATTTGCACCCTGGGCTTGAAAACAAGCTCAGGTTGTCAGAAGGTCAGCCAAAAATGGAACAATGAAACATCTAAGACCATCCTGTCCTCGGGTTGCTCTGATGAGGAGGAACTGGCTTTTGGGAATGAGCTCATGTTCTTTGTGTTTCACTGTTGCAGTCATTACATTTGGGTTATCTGCTTGCAGGTAGCCCTCAGTCGGCCTGATTTATCAAAGTCTTGGGTCCTGCGTCGGTTGCTGTCTCATCTTCCATGACATCAGCTAGTCGGGGTATATAGCATGCAGCAGACGCCATTACATCAGTCTTTCTTGTCGTGCGGTGCCCAAAGCAGAAGCAATTTGCAAGTGCCGGTCGGCCGACTCCTGAAATTTTTGTTTGAGTTTCAGATCCGAAGTCTTCAACAAAGCTAAGTACCCCGTTGGGGATCCTTTTTCTTCCTCTAAACCGATGTCAGTAAAAGTTAACAATTGTATTTCTTGTGGAAAGCAAATACCTCATAAAGATTTTCATTTGTACTGCATTCCTTGCTTAGGCCCCGACAGCGATGTCCCTCGCTGTCGGTTTTGTGCCTTATTCAAACTTCAAACTATTCGTCTGTTTATTGTCGCATCTAAATATTTTGGTACTCTGTTCAATTATCCAGAAATAGTTTTGGTAAGCCACACGACTACCGGCATTCTGAAAAAACACAAAGATAAAGACAAGACCGCATAGGTCCAAAGCTGCCGACGATGCTTCCGTTAAGCTAGTCACCAGTTCGCAGATGCTCAGCGAGGTGCTGTCACAGCCCCTGATACTTGCTATTTTAGATTCGCAGGCCTCTACTGAGACTGATTCAGAGTCTGGAATGCCACGAGATGCTTCTTCGACTGTGGAACCTGCGGATGTCTCTACCTTGAATGGTTCCAGGTGTATTCAGGCCTACTGACTTGCATATTAAACCGACGCCATCTTCTTCAAGGCCTAAAACTCTATCCACACCTAGAAAACCAACTCCCAGACCGCATGGTCGCCTAAAAAACAAATAAGAATGGCTGAAGACCTTTATTACTCTAATCAGGGGACGCCACCCTTCTCCCTCTGAGACCTAGAACTGATTTTCCTTCTGATCAGGATTCTGAAATTTCTGATGTGAAGTTGTTAAATCTCACGGTTTATTCTCACGGATGGGTTCGGAGACTATCCTCTGCTCCGACGCAGCCGATAGCAAAGCTCAAGGTTTGCCAGTAGCTCAAGACCAAGCCCCTTATGCACTGCTGGAATTACCTCAGATCTAGTTTGCTGCAGCAAGAGAGAGATCTGTGATCCAACTAGCTCGGACCATTTTGTGAGAAAAAATAGCAAGTTTTGATAAATGTTTTTTTTTCTCTTGGATATTTTCATATAGATAGTTTGAGTGTTGGTGTTAAAAATTTTTGTAATAGAATCTGTGGTTTCTGATTGATAGTGCCCTGTTTGCTTAGTTGTTTTGTGTGGACCTTTTAGCCCTATTTAGAGTTATTAATCTCCATTTTCTTAGTCAGGGTTTTTCTCAGTGGGCCTGTTTAGCCCTGTATTTGTTAATTATAGTTTAACTGTCATAGCTAGTGCCCGGTTTGGGCTTAGTTGCTTTCTTAGTTAGTGTGGGTCTTTACAAGGAAAGTACGGACTTCACTGTTAGTTTCAGTATACTTGTTTTTGTTTTCTACTTTTACTATGTCGGATGGCGAGGAAAAGTCCCATCCTAAATTGGGATTCAAGAAATGCCTAGATTGTGGGCAGAAAATGTCAGTCACTGACTAACACTTTCAATGCGTTTACTGTCTGGGGGCTAAACACCTCCAAGACTCTTGCAGCATTTGCCATTCCTTTTCTTCAAGAGTCCTCTTGGAGAGAAGAAGGAAGCTAATTGACAGGGGATTATTGCAGCATTCCTTTTCTGAGGCGTTTAGTAGCCATGAAGGTACTAGCATGTCTTCCAAATCTACAAAATCTTCGGACCCCAAAGTGGCAAAAAAGGCAAAAACTTCAGAGGGAGGGTCATCTGTTCCACAGACCTCGGAACAGAGTGTCCCTTTGATTCGGAGCCAGCTCCCAGTATTGGAGCCGGTCTCTGAGGTTCCCTCTTCTGTGCTCCAGTCAGCACCTTGGGTGCATTCATCTAAGTTCTCAGTCAGCCTTTCAGATTTGGACATGGATCGGCTAGTGCAGAAGCTTTTACAGGCACCAGGACTTGCCAAATTGTCAGCCCTGACCAGCTCATCTGTGCTGAAGACCATTGAACCGGATTTGTCTACTCCTCTGAGCCGTACTGGACCCTCTGAGCCGAAGGAACCCGAACCGATGATTGTTGAACCCTTGGAGCAGATACCCGTACTGGTGTTATCGGCTCCATCTACTCTGATGTCCTCTGCGCCGACCGGGGACTCTAGGTGCCGACACTCTCCAATCAGGTCCGGGGAGGATAATCGGACTGATTTGTTGGTGCAGACTCTTCCTCTCGGGGCTTCGGCTTGGATGAGCTCGGTTCCTACCTCTGGCTCTGAGCCCATGGTTTAGATGCAGGAGGATCGGACGGTCCTGTCGGGCCCGTCCACTCCTTGTCAGAGCCTTGACTCCTTCGATGCTATGAGGAGAGTCCTGTCTCCAAAGACTACGTCCGCATCTGTTTGGCCTTCCCTCTCCCATCAAGCTCTTGTCTGCTGCTTCGCATACCGGTCCCCCTAAGCGTAGAGACCCTGAGCCTCAAAGCACCCCCACAGGGTGTCCCCTGCTCTTTTGAGATCTCCCAGATACCCCCACTGAGGAGGTACTCAGGAAGAGACTGTGCAAGAGGAGGCACTTAGACTCCCCACAGGAGTCTTTAACATCTGACACAAACTTGGATGAGTGAGAAGGTTCCCCTCGAGCCCCCTCTGAGGATATCTCCTTTGCAGCGATATTAGTGATCCTTAGAGGGGTGATTGGCAGTCCAAGACCCCCTACTGAGGACGAGTCCGTGCTCTTGAAGGCTTTTGGGTCTCAACCTTCCACTTCTTGGGTATCTCCGCCTTGCGATGAGCTCATGGAACTAATTTCTTGTAAGGCGTGGGAGTCACCGGAGGCCATGGAACCTGTCCCTCGCAAGCTAAGTAAATTCATGTCTGCCCCAGTTGTCAAGCCATTTTTGACCAAGGGAGTGCCTGTTGATGCCATGGTGGTAGCTGCAGCCACCAAAAAGGAAGTGTCTGAAACATCCGCATCTATCCATCCTCCTAGCAGACATTCTAGGATCATGGATAGATATGGGAAAACGCATGTTTAGTTCAGCGACCTTTTTCTTTGCGATCACTGAACTACTTGACTCATTTTACGAGACTACAAAGAGATCTCCTGAAAGAGCTAGGAGATGGCTCTCCAAGGTACGGTAGCTGCAGGGGTGGCCGACAAAGTCAACGCACAGATCGCTACCCTAAACTCGTCCATGCGTCTCGTATCTTATGCAGCTGATGGTTCAAGTAGAGCCGCTAGTTCAGGCATTGCTCTCCGAAGACCAGCCTGGGTGAGTCTCTGTTCCTTTGCGGAACCCTTTGTCTTCCTTTATCAACACTTCATTCATTCGATGGCTCATCACTGTTTGTTAAATCCCTCTATACGAGCATTCCACATTGGGCGGGACTACAAGCCCTTCAGTTTTGGCTAGATAAATCTAATCTAATCTATACCCACTTGGCTTCAATACATTAATTATATGCATGTCTGAACATGTTCTGAACAAAAACATCTTGTACTTACAAGGGGAATGCTACTGGCAACTTCACGGGACTGCTATGGGAGAATCTTTTGCTCCCATTTATGCGGATTTGTTCATGGCTTACCTGGAAGAATGCTTGATATACAATACATCACACAATATATACATGGTGGAAATGGATATCTGGCGAAGCTATTTGGACGATTGCTGGATGGTGTGGCGTGCAGATACTGAATATCTGCAGGAATTAATTGGATACCTCAACAGTAATGTTTGGGGTATTGAATTTACTGTAACGAGTAACCTAACAGAAATTGATTTTCTGGATGTTACTGTCTATAGAACACCAGACAACACACTGGGTACCAAGATACATCGCAAATATCCAGAATATAACACATTACTACATGCATCCAGTATGCATCCACGCCACACTATCTGCAATATCCCGAAATCTCAGTTCCGTAGGATGAAACGTATCAACTCATCAATGGAGGATTACGAGGATGCCAGCATGGACCTCAGTCAAAGGTTTTTGGATAGAGGATATCGTCCATTTGATATAATTTCAGCCAAAACATGCTCAGACAGACAACCTAAGAACACAGTTATTGGAATATAAGGCCAACAAAGCAAAAAAAGGAGACTCCACTTTGAGATTTGTAACAACCTATGGGAGGATCATCAGGTTATCAGGAACATTATGGATAACAATTGGAACATCCTACTAGCCAATGATATCTTAAGAGAACAACTGAGTCACCGTTGTCAATTTTCATATAGAAGAGGTAAAACCTTGGGCTCTATTTTTTCTCATTATAAACATCATGACAGTGGTGGAGCAAAATACAAACAATTGACAATGAGTGGAGATGAACTTGTTGGCACCTTTCCATGTGGGCACTATGTCTTGTAACCAGGTTAACAAAACCAAACGGTTCAGTAGTGCCGATACCATTAAAGTGTATGACTTGAGAATTTTTGGGAGTTGTTCTAGTAGCTGGGTCATATATCTTGCTACCTGTCAGTGTTAAGCCTTTTATGTGGGGAAAACATCACGCTCACTCAGGATTAGAATTGGAGAACACAGAAGCAACATACGGAATAAAAAAAACACAAATGCATTGTATCAACATACACTTACACATCCTGCAGCCTGTTTTATGTTTACTGTTATCGACCGAATAGTAGGGGATAGAAGCCACCAACAAGGTTGGGAGAATACACTAAGTTTCAAAGAAAAATACTGGATAATTCATCTTGGAGCCTTGTTTTCTCCAGGTCTTAATGACCATTTATGAAGTTTGGCTCTTCTCTCTGTTGTCCTATAGGTACACAACACACATGGCTCAAGATGATGATTATTAGTATATTAATATGCTTTATGTAACATAAGTAATTGTTACTGTGTTTGGGTCGTATTATTAATATACATTGTTTTTGCAGATTGTGACATATCATATATTCTGTACTATTGTATAATAATTTTTTGGAATCCATATATTGCCCTTTTTATTGTAACTAGTATTTGACTTAATTTGGATACAATGGTGATGTCTATATGATCCAGATATCATGTTACTATTATTTTTCGCCCTATGTCCGAGGTTTCTGTTGATTTATATATTGTATATCATACAGATGTATGTTTAGTTCTATATTTTATATTTATTGTTATATTCAACTTGTTATAGAATACTGGGTATTTTGTCAAAAATGTATATTTTGATGTATGTTTCTAATGAAATTTAAGAGAATCTCTATTCTAATGAGACTTGTATTAACTAATATGATTGGAGGATTTACTTTGCCCTATCATATATATTTTTGGTGATAGGTTGGCAATGTCACATATATTTTTGTCTCGCTGAAGAAGGCTTTGTGCCGAAACCGGTTTGAATTTTGCTTTAGGGGCATTTTTATGTCCTTTCTATGAGTTCATAATAAAGCGTTGGAACCATCTTGCTGGCCGTTTGTGTGTTTTCATCACTATTTGGGCTTAAAGTAAAGGCAACTTTAACCAGGTGGGAGCAGGAAGGCAAGACCTTATCTGCCATTGGAGTCCGTTTTTCTACCCCCTACTCTGCCCTACCCCAAGGGCCCTAGGGGAGGGAAAATGTGGTTCCGAAAAGCACAGGCAGCCCTTCAGGACACGCGTGGAAAAAACCCCTCTAGAGGTAGAGGGGGGGTTATAACTGAAGACGCTGCCCAGCGGCAGAGGGGTCCGCAGCAACAGGGTGACAGGGGTCAGTTCTTTGGTCAACCCTACCAGTGCCCCTCAAAGGGGGCCCGGCTCTGGAGGCAGTCGGGGGTCGCTTGTCTTTGTACCCAGAAGCCTGGCTAAACATAATATCAGATACATGGGTACAAAGCATCATTTCCAGAGGATTTTTCATACCGTTCTCTACCCCTCCCATTCCTGTAAACAGAATCCCAGATGTTCCACCCAGTCTCAGGGAACAAGCAATCGTAGAGGTCCACAGATTGCTAGAAAAAGTCATCCAACCAGTCCCGGCAGACCAAGTTGGATTTGGAACTTACTCAAGATTCTTTTTGGTACCAAAGAAAACTGGACTGGAGACCTATCTTGGACCTAGCAGACTCGACCAGTTCATAAAGAAAGAGAAGTTCTGAATGGTCACGCTTCAGTCCATTCTTCCCTTCCTAGGGAAAGGCGATTGGACGTGCTCCATAGATCTCAAGGACGCATACTATCACATAAAGATGAACAGATGCTCTAGAGATCACCTGCGTTTCCGGCTGGGAACCAACCATTACCAGTTTCGAGCCCTGCCCTTTGGTCTCACTACAGAACCCAGAGTGTTCACCAAATGCATGGCAGTGGTCATGGTTCACCTGAGCCGTCTAGGATTCCAGGGGTTTCCATACCTAAACTATTGGCTCCTCACCGCTACCACCAGGCATCAATTGACTCGGGCAACACAGTACACTCTGACACTCTGCCATCAATTAGGCATTACAGTCAACTTCGAAATGTCTGCCTTATCGCCATCACAGCATACCGTTTTTATAGGAGCAGAGTTAGATACCTCAACTACCATTCTATGCCTTCCAATCGAAAGAGTATCTTCTCCGCCAACACATCAGCTCACTGGTGTCAAAGAACAAAGCTACAGCAGCAGAGGTCTTGAAGGTGCTAGGTTTGATGGCGGCAGCAATCCTGGCTATACCACTCGCAAGGATGCATATGCGAATTCTTCAATGACTCCTCTTTGCTCAGTGGTCTTACCAGAAACTACCGATGCACCACATGATTCTCATCATGGATTCTTGCAAGAGAGACCTTCGGTGGTGGTTGACATCTCTTCATGTCACAATCGGAAGACCCTTTGTCCCCCCCCCCCCCCAGTAGCTACTGTGACCATGGACGCTTCCCTGATTGGGTGTGGGGGGGGGGGCATTTTCAGGGAAAGACTGCCCAAGGCACATGGACAGATCGAGTCATATCTGCACATCAATGTTCTAGAGTTGAGAGCTGTACTTCTGGCGTTGCAGTACTTTCAGGACTCTCTTCCTCTAGGAACTATTGCAATTCAGACGGACAACATGTCAGTAGTCTGGTATTTGAACAAGCAAGGTGGAACCAAGTCTTACCACCTTTGTCGAGAAGCCCTCAGGATCTGGCAATGGGCTGTGTCATCCCAGCGTTTTCTGTTAGCAACGCACATCCCGGGGAAGTCCAACGAGATAGCAGACAAGCTAAGCAGGGCGATATTGCTCCCTCACGAGTGGTGTCTCAAACGGGTTGCGGAGCTGATTTTCTGCAAATGGGGCCAGCCTTGCTGCGACCTCTTTCCAGCCACATCAACTCAAAATGCAGAAGCTACTTTGCCTAATACCATCTCCGGGACATCCCCCGAGAGATGCACTCTTACATGATTGGCCCCCGGGTCTCCTTTATGCATTCCCACACTTCCCATTGATACCCAGATTTTTACAGAAAACAAAATCGCTGGGAAGGACAGTTATCCTCGTAGCCCCCTACTGGCCTCGACAGATTCGGTTACTGTTTCTCCACCATCATCTGTTGGAAGATCCATGGATCCTGGACCCAGTTCTGGACCTTCTGACGCATCAGTCAGGAGACCTCCATCCTTCCCTGCAGTCCCTGAAGCTGACTGCTTGGCTAATCCACTTCCCCTAATTGCCAGGCTTCATTCAATTTCAGAAGATACAAGACAAATTCTCTTGTCTTTTCACAAGCCATCCACCAGGAAATTATACGGCAGTAAGTGGAAAAGGTTATAAATTTGGGCCAACACGCAGAAAATTGACCCTTTCCAAGCTCCGCTTTCGTCCATTTTAGAATTCTTGACAAAGATTTTTAAGGACTGGGCAGCAGCTGCTACAGTTAGAGTCCAGTTAGCTGACATCTCAAATTTCCACCTTGGGTTTGGTGGCCCAAATGTTATGGGACCATAAGTTATCTAAAACTTTTCTTAAAGGTGTCCTTCACATGAGACCTCCTGTCAAAATTCCCTATTCTCCCTGGAATATGAACTTTATGCTGTCTCAAATTATTCTTCCCCCTTTTGAACCAGCATCTTCTTGTGATCTCAAATATTTATCCTGGAAAACTATTTTTCTAGTGGCCATTACTTCTGCCTGCAGTGTCAGAACTTCAAGCTTTATCTGTCAGACCACCTTGCATGATTTTCCATGCTGATAGAGTATCTCTCGGAACAAACCCCTCTTTTTTTTTGCCTAAAGTCTGTTCTGAATCCAATATCAATCAGGTCACTGAGCTGCCAGTCTTTTTTCCCAACCACTCTAACAAATTGGAATACATGCTGTACATGCTGCACAAACTTTATGTACACAGACAGCTCTGATTTTATCTTGACAGAATTAAAGATATTAGAAAATCAGATCAACTTTTTGTATCCTTAGAAGCCAGAAAAGGTAATCCAGTGGCTAAAACAACTTTTAGTGGTTATCAGATAGTATATCCTTTGTTTATGAGAATGCGAGCATGCCATTGATACACAAACCTAAGGCTCATTCTACCAGAACCATTTCTACATCTTCTGCCTTTCAAGCTATATTGCCCCTTGACTATATTTGCGCTGCAGCCACTTGGTCTAAGCCTCATAACCTTTATCATGCATTACAAAGTAGATAAGGCTTCCAGGGACAGGTCTTCCTTTGGTTCTGGTACTGAAGAATGGTACTGAAGAACGTACTTCCATGAGCCACCCAAGATTGAGAGTGCTAGGGACGCTACCCATCAGTGAGAATAAATGGCGAGATTTAACAACTTCACATGAAGTTGTGTACTTAGGATAATGTTCCATGTGAGTTGTTTTATCTCGCCTTTTTTCTCGCGTCCCTCCCTCCTTCCCCCCCTCCTGGCTGACTGTTGACTTGGAGGCTAGTACCATCCTGGCTATTCAATATTTCTTCTTCCCCTTCAGGAAGTGCTTCTTTGTAGAAATAAATAAAAGGATATATATATTTTTACTCGCAGCAAACAAGATCTGAGGTAATTCCAGCAGTGCGTTGTGGGATAAGGGGCTTGGTCTCGAGCTACTGGCAAACCTTGAGCTTTGCTATCGGCCGTGTCGGAGCCGAGGATCGGCTCCGAACCCATCAGTGAGAATAAAGGCGAGATAAACAACTCACATGGAACGTTATGGTAAGTACATCACTTCTTTTTTTCTCCGATGACCATGAGTTGTCCTTATTTACCTATGAGGATTCTGATGCAGAGGACACCATTCCCTCTGCTTCCCCTCCAGAGGATTTCTCTTTTGGTTAAACTTTGCTTACTCTTAAGGAGCATTTCCTCTGGGAAAGCCAGGATTACGGACTCCAAAAAGAGACTTGGGGAATTCTTACTTCTACCTCAACATAAGCCTTTAACTATCCCTCCTGTATTGGACATTGTAGATGATGCCTTCTTGGTATCTAGCTTGGCCCCCGATACTTTTCCTCCAGCTCCCAGAAAACTTGATGGGTATTGGAGTACCTGACTCTCGCAAGTTCCTCTCTAAGAATTCTATTGCGGATCTTGAGACCATTTCACAGGGGTCCAAAGGCATTAAGGCTACTATTGCCAAAAACCCTACCCCCTCTGATAGATTCCAGGGCCCGGGACAGATTGGGTAAGAAGATATACACTTCTGCTACTTTGCCCATTAGGGCCTTAGTTTCATATGTTAAAGTATCAGCAGCATATTATTGGATTGCTTAAACAGAAAATGATATTGATTCCTGACTCTGCTGAAAATAAAGAATTACAGGATTTAATGCATTCTGCTGAACAAGTTGGTAAACATACTTTGCAATGTGGTTTTGATTCATTAGAGGCATCTTGCAGGGCTGCTGTCACTGGGTCTGTACTTAGAAGGCATGCTTGGCTTAAGGAGCAAACTTTGCCAGATCATGTTAAAGCTAAATTACTGGATGCTCCCTTAAACCAAGAATGCCTGTTTGGCAACAAAGCAGAAGAAGTACTTAAAAAGATGGAGGAAAAAGCTAAATCTATGCAAACTGTTAAAGATTTCCTGCAAGTACAGCCTCCCAGATTTAGTAGGCACTGACCTTCTAAGAATTGGTCCTTTCCCCTCTCTTTCAGGCCTTCACTCCAAACCCAGGACCAGCAGACCACCCAGGCTTCAGTCTCAAGGTACTCACAGGCCTAAACAGTGGGGAGGGGGGGCTCCTACTTCCAAAGCTGGTAAGACACTCCCCTATGGTAAACTGTCACAATGACTTAACTTTAAACCTTCCAAGCCCTGCTCAACTGACAGTTCCTCTAGGGGGAAAGATTTCCCTGCATGCAAAAAAACTGGGAACTAATTACCCAAGACAAATGGGTTTTAATTATATTTTCCCAAGGATTCATATTCCACTTCCACTTCTTACCAACTCCAAACAGTTGGCCAGACCTACCCCCAAATCAGTGGGCAGAGGCTCAAGCAGGTTCTCTCTCCTAAGTATCAGGGCTATTAAACCTGTCCCAGAAGAGGAATGGGGGCAAGGTTTTTACTTAAGACTTTTCCTGGTACCCACAAAAGACCCATTCCTAGCGTCCTATCCTGGACCTGTCTGTCCCAAACACGTTTTTGGTATTCCCAAAATTCAAAATGCTAACTCTTCAACTGCTTCCCATGCTAGGCAGAAATGCCTGGTTGGCAACACTGGATTTAAAGGAAGCCTACCTGCACATCCCAATAAGGGAATCTTGCAGAAAATACCTACGCTTCAGAGCAGGCTACATGCACCATCAGTTCTCTGCACTGCCCTTTGTGAATACCCTGGGCGCAGAAGATAAGCCAAAGTGCCTAGCTCCAGTCATTGAATATTTCTTTGCCTGCAGAATGCAAATATACCCATACCTGGACGATTGTCTAATTCAGGCAGAAAGCCAGGACATACTATTAAATCATCTGGCATTTGTAAAGAAATTACTAACTTCTCTGGGGTACACCACAAACGAAAAGAAATCACATCTAGTACCCTGCCAACAAATTGTATTCCTGGGAGCAAGCTTGAATACAACTTTCCAGATGGCCTACCTCACGCCAGAGAAACAAGTTTGACAGCCTACTTCAACCTACTGGCCACAAAGACCCTGTTATCTGCAAGGCAAATACTGAAAGCCTTCTGGTTCATGGCCTCTTGCATTCTACTAATTCCATATGCAAGACTGCATATAAGGAAACTACAATGGTATCTAAAAAACCTATGGTGTCAATATTCTCAGGACCTAGAATCAATTATTCTTATCATCCCTTGTCTAAAGACAGAGTTCCTTTGGTGGGCAGAGGCCTGCTACCACAACAAGGGACTGCCATTCACTCTACCCCCTGCCGCCCAAACCCTAACAGACACATCAGACTATGCATGGGGGGCTCACATGACAGGACAGTGCATTCAGGGCAAATGGAACCAGAGTCAAATGCACCTGCATATCAATCAAAAAGAAATGTTAGCTGTACAGAATGCTTTAACAGCCTTCAAGGACCACGTTCTTCCAGGACCATTATTGGTAAAGACGGACAACACCACTGTTATGTGGTACATAATCAAGCAGGGGGGAACCCCACTCTTACCCTCTCCGCAGACTAGCCATGGCTCTGTGGAACACAGCCTTGAGCTACCAAGTGCAACTATAAGCTCACTTCCTGCCAGGCAAGCTAAATATACTGGCAGATGAGCTAAGCAGAAATCTCATGGACCCACACAAGTGGAAACTGGAACCAAAGATATTCAGCATTTTGAGAAACAAATGGGGGAGCCCAGAGATAGACCTGTTTGCCTCCCCTCAGAACTACCAATTGGACAAATTCTGCACAAGGACTCCCCACAGACAAGCTTGGAAAGTGGATGCCATGTCCTTCACCTGGAAAAACCTGTCAGTTTATGCCTTTCCCCCTCTGCCTCTCATCTCCAAAGTTCTACTAAAGATCAAACAGGACAAACCAAGGACAATACTCATTGCACCAGACTGGCCGTGCCAACACTGGTACCCCCCTCTTGCACAGTGTGTGTGTGTGTGCTGGAACCATGGCACCTGCCTTAGACCCCTTCCCTGCTGTCCCAGCAGGAGGGCCATATTCTGCACCCCCAGCTTCAAACCCTGAACCTTGCAGCCTGGCTAATTACCTGAGCTCTCCATTACCATCCCTCAGTAAGCAAGTGATGGATGTCATTCTGGAGGCAAGGAGGCCTAGTACTAGAAAATCCTATGCTGAAAAATGGAAAAGATTCTGTTCCTGGAGCCAAACTCGGGGAATGGGCACAACAGCACCCAATTTACCACACCTTCTTAAATACTTAACTGAGATGCTTCACAGGGGCTTTTCCTTTTCTTCCATTAAAATTCATGTCTCTGCCATTTCAGTACATTATAATACAAAGCCACCCCTCTTCTCTCATCCACTGCTGAAGCAATTCCTCAGAGGGACCAAAACCTTAAGACCACCCAGGAGAGCCCGTACGCCAGCCTGGGACCTTAACTTTGTATTGGAAAAGCTCACTCTACCCCCCTTTGAGCCAGCTGCAAATGCAGAGTTGAAATTCCTTTCTTGGAAAACAGCCTTCCTTCTAGCCATCACTTCAGCAAGAAGGGTGCCTGAATTACAGGCCCTCATGGCAGTGGAGCCTTTCATCATCTTTCATGTGGACAGGGTGTCCCTCAGGACCAATCCTTCCGTTATGCCCAAGTGGTATCCAGTGTGGCCCTTAATCAGTCCATTCATTTGCCAACCTTCTTTCTAATCCACAGAACAAAGGGGAATGAATACTGCACTCCTTGGACGTGCACAGACAACTTTAGATTTTATTTGAACAAGATTAAGTCTCAGGAAATCTGAACAGCTGCTGGTTGCATTTGCTGCAGGGGCAGAGGGGAAGGCCATTTCAAAGCAAACCATTTCTAAGTGGATAGGCCATTGCATTCATTTCTGCTATAAGCACCATGGAAAATCTACCCCACAAGTGATGAGACCACATTCCACCAGGGCTGCATCTGCCTCTACAGCCTTTCTTAGAGGTGTCCCTACCAGGGACATCCTAGAAGCTGCTACCTGGATTTCTGTACATACCTTCATCAAGCATTACCACTTGCCAATTTTTTCTAAATCCAGAGCTGGTTTTGCCACTGCAGTCTTGCAGGGCCCAATAGCTGGTCTTAATGCTCTCCAATTGCCTCCTCCCTTCCTTAGCTTTGGGAATCTACCCAAATGTAATGACTGCAACAGTGCAACACGAAGAACATAATACTGTTTACACTTAACATAAATGTAGATATAAATGAAGCCAAACCACGGACTCACCACGAACAAAAAAACGTCTATTCAGACATAAACTTCAAAACTTTTATTAACGGTGGTAAGCGCTTTAGCGTATCAGAGATACGCTTCCTCAGACCATAGTTTAAAACAAACATTGCTAGGATTTATATAGTCAAACAGACATCATTAAAACAATTGAATAATTAATGAATTAATTAGCAACTTCAATGATTATCAGGATTGCTTCAAGCAGCAGTGTTCTATAATATGCTTCACATATAGAAACCTAGACAAATGGATTATGTTTAACCTAGAATATATAGATTAGGGCAAAAATTATAAATAAACTTTCTCATATTCAATAAAGCATGTATCTGTCATAAAACTGATGTACATGATAATTAAAACAAACATTGTAAATTCTAATATAACTAAATATAAACGATTAATAATATCTTAAGTTAAAACTGTGGACTATTAGCAGAATTTCTATTTATTTATTTGCTATTAGCATAAATGTAGATGTTAGTGTATTCACTGTTGCAGTCCTGGATGTTGTTCGTGTTTCACTGTTGCAGTCATTACATTTGGGTTATCCTGCTGGCAGGTTGCCCTCAGTCGGCCTGAATTCCAAAGTCCTAGGTCCTGCATCGGCTGCTATTGCCCCTTCCCTGACGTCAGGGGTATAAAAGATGCGGTCAACGCCATTTTATCCAGTTTTTCTTGCTGCGTGGTGCCTGAAGCAGTTCGCAAGTGCCGGTCGGCCAACTCCTGAGATTTTCTTGTTAGAGTTTCAGATCCGAAGTTTTCAATAAAGCGAAGTACCCTGTTGGGGAAACTTTTTCTTGCTCCAGACCGATGTCAGAGAAAGTAAGTAAATTGTATTTCTTGTGGAAAGCAAATACCTCATAAGGATTTTCATTCTTACTGTATTCCTTGCCTAGGCCCTGATCACAACGTTTCTGGTTGTCGGTTTTTTGCTAGATTTAACCAACGCACTATTAAGCGTCGGTATGATTTTGCTTTAAACTATTTTGGACGTCGGTTTAATTATCCAGAAATGTCATCTGATAGCCATCCGACTACCGGAGTTCACAAAAAAACAGAAAGAAAAGGAGAGAGACAACAGAGGCCCAAAACTGACTAAGCTTCTCCTAAGCCAGTCGCCGGTTCTCTGGCGCTTTCGCAGCCCCTGACGCCTGCTACTTTAGAGTCGCAGGCCGCTACCAACTCCCACGTGGAGTCAGCCATGCCGCTGGAAACTCAAGTTATTGGAGCCTCTGATACTATTCCTTCCTTCAGATGGGTCCGGAGACGCTGGACAGGCACCAGCTTTTGAGGGTGTATTCAGACCTAAACATCTTTACATTAAACCGACTTCAGCTTCAAAGGCAAAGACTAAAGCACCTTCTAAAGCAAAGAAACTCAAGAGCCACGTGGTCAAGCCTCTATGCCCAAAAAACAGATGCTCAAAATGGCCGAAGACTTGATTACCTTGATCAGGGGTTCCCATCCCCCTCCTAAGAGGCCTAGTCAAGAGACTATGAATCTTCAGATCAGGTTTCAATTTCTTCTGTTTCCTCTTCTGATCAGGAATATTCTTCCCCCCTATGAGGATTCTGTTGCTGAATAATCTATACCTTCAGCTTCTCCTCCAGAGGACTATTCTTTTTGGGGAAACCTTGCATACCATGAGGGAGCATTTCCACTGGGAGAGCCAAGATTTTTCAGAATCTAAAAAGAGGCTCAGGGATTTCCTTCTACTACCCCAACACAGACCAGTAGCCATTCCACCTGTTAGACATTGTAGATGTGTTTTCAGAGACTAGTCTTACCCCCTGACTCCTTACCTCCAGCTCCAGTTAAGCCTGACAGATGGATATTACAGGATTCCTGACTCATAAATTCCTTTTTAAAAACCCTGCTGCAGACCCAGAAACTATTTCACAGGGTCCCAAAGGAGTTAAGGCTTCAGCTGCAAAAAACCCTACCCCCTCTGACAGATTCTAGGGCACTAGATAGATGGGGAAAAAAGGTTTACACATCTGCTACCTTTGCTATAAGGGCCTTAAACTGTCTGTTTCATATGCTCAGATATCAGCAACATGTCATGGCATTGCTTAAACAGAAAGTGGTGTTAAACTCTGAATGTGCAGAAAACAAGGAAATGCAGGATTTATTGCATGCAGCTGAACAAGTTGGAAAGCATACTTTGCAATGTGGTTTTGATTCTTTGGAGGCCTCCTGCAGGGCCGCAGTTACGGGTTCTGTAATTAGGAGGCATGCTTGGTTAAAGGAACAAAATCTGCCTGATCATGTCAGTTAAATTATTAGATGCACCTTTACAGCATGATACTTTGGTGTTAAGGCAGATGAGGTGTTAAAGAAAATGGAGGACAAGGCTAAATCTATGCAAACTGTCAAAGATTTTTTACAAGTACAGCCACCTAGGTTTAGTAGAAACTGGCCAACAAAGAATTGGTCCTTTCCTGTGTCAGACAGACCTCAAAGAGGCAGACCCAGATGCCCTAGAGGCAGATACCAGGTGCAGGGTTTTATACAGGTCAAAGCAATGGGGTGCTTCTACCTCCAAAGTTGGAGAAGACAAATCACAACCATACAGGAAACGGTCCCAATGACTTCCCCCTGCCTGCACCAAGCACTTATCTCCTGGCAGCACCCTTGGGGGGGATTAGCACTTTTTTTTCTCAAAATTGGCACATAATAACCCAGGACGAGTGGGTTCTAAATATTGTGTCACAAGGCTACAAGTTCCATTTCCATACCCTGCCAAAGGCAAACGGCTGGCCAGATCTGCCAAAAAATCAATGGGCAGAGGCGCAAAAACAAGTCTCATCCCTCATGGACATGGGGGCCATTCAACAAGTACCAGACCAGAGACAAGGATTTTATTCAAGACCATTCTTGGTACCCAGAAAGGACAAGGCTTGGAGGCCAATACTGGACCTATCTATTCTGAACACATTCCTGGATGTACCAAAATTCAAGATGCTGACTTTGCAGCAGCTTCTGCCCATGCTGGGCAAGAACGCTTGGCTTGTGACTTTAGACCTAAAAGAGGCATACCTGCATGTCCCAGTCAGACAAATATGCAGAAGATACCTCAGATTCAAGGCTGAATCAATGCATTACCAATTCTCTGCACTGCCCTTTGTAAAGACCCTAGGTGCAGTAGATGAGCCAAAGTGCCTGGCACCAGTAATTGCATTCTGCAGACAGAGGAATACAAATGTATCCTTACTTGGACGGCTGTCTAATTCAAGCAGAGAACAAGGACATTCTTCTACAACATCTGGCGTTTGTGGAAAGACTTCTAACATGCCTAGAGTACACAGTCAATGAAAAGAAATCAAAACTAGTACCCTCAAGAGATAATATTCCTGGGTGCAAGCTTAAATACAACTACCCAGATGGCTTATCTCACGCCAGACAAAGGCAACTGACTACCTATTTCAAAATATTGGCAACAAAGGCCCAGTTATCTGCAAGAAAAATTCTGCAGGCTTTGGGCTTCATGGCATCCTGCATCCTACTAATTCCATATGCAAGACTGCATATGAGGAAACTTCAATGGTACCTAAAAAGTGTTTGGACTCAACATTGCCACAATCTGGAAACTATGATAACTCTCATTCCTTGCCTGCAACAAGAGTTTCGATGGTGGGCAAAGGCTGGTCACC
>NC_056733.1:832733863-832756136 GCF_019279795.1 Protopterus annectens
CACGATGCTTTGCCAGAGATGGTCTGCACCTGTCGCCCCTGGGATTCAGGTTACTGGCTAAGGCTCTTGCCACCCCTATAGTGCCTTTTTTAGGCAAACTTCAAAGGACAAAACCACCACGTAACAGGTACAAGCATGCAAAATCTGAAGGTAATGCTAGAAGTCTAAACCTCAAAATGCACTCTCTCGAGGCACTCCTAAAAATGGAGAACATCGATATCTGTGCAGTAACTGAGACCTGGTTCAAGGCTCCAGAGAGCACCCCTGCAATACCAGGCTACAACTCTTACCACACTTTTCGGCCACCAAACCAGGACCGAAACACTAAAGGTGGAGGAGTGTCAATATTCACCAAGGATATTCACACCACCAGGATAGTTGGCCAACACAATGTGTCTGAAATTCTCCAAGTGCAACTAACACTAGGTAAGACTGCAATCCAAATTGTAGCTAGCTACAGATCCCCCGCCATACCCCAAGATTCTCACTACACCTTTTTAAACATACTGGAAAATATTAAGATAGAACCAAACACCCTAATACTGGGTGATTTTAACTACCCTGCCATTAACTGGGAAAACTACTCATGTCCCAACACCTTTGCATAGCGGTTCTTGGAATTCATAAATTCCAACGCCCTGGATCAACTAATCCATAGTCCCACCAGGGGCTCCAATATGCTAGACCTGGTCATTACCAACATGGCAAATCAATGCACCATACCTATGGTCACCCCTCGTTAGTCAGGTCTGACCATAAGCTAATCACCCTTAACATCCACATCCCACCCCCACCCCCAGTAAAGAAACCACCATAAAAAACTTCTCCAAAGCCAACTTCATGCTACTCAAGTCAGAAGTGACCAACTTCATGACACCCATGCAGACGGGAACTGAAAGTTCAACTGCTGAATCCTACACTAAGGCACTGTACGAGCACATCCACTCATGCATGAATCGTGCCATCCCAAATAGAACCAAAATGCTCTCATCCAAAAAAAGGAAGCCAATCTGGTGGTCCCCTGCCATAAACAAACTTTACAACAAAAGGAAGAAACTTTTGCAGAAAAGAGGAAAATCCCAGGATGCAAAAAACTCCCTTACTAGCCTCAGTAAGAAACTGAGATGCCTCATAAAATCCTCCAAAGCTAGTTATGAAAATAAAATTGCCAAAGATTCCAAAGACAACCACAAAGCATTCTATAACTATGTCAAGAATCTAAATGGCAATGCTCAGATCTGCTCTGAGCTAAAACAGAATGGCAATAAATATACTGATCCAAAGGATATTGCCAATATCCTGGCAGATCGATTCAGTGCCAACTTCACCCCCATCTCAATACCGGAAGATTGCCAAATTCCAGTAATAACGGCCACACAGGTACAAAACGCACTCTCTAAAGCCAAGAATACAGCATCCATGGGACCAGATGACATCCCGGGCTGTGTACTACATGAACTACAATATGAAATGGCACCTCACCTAAGTGTCATGTTTAATCATAGCCTCACCTCAGGTTTCGTGCCCACTGAGTGGCGCAGAGCTACAGGTATCCCAATCCACAAGGGGGGATCCACCTTGGATCCCGGAAACTACCGTCCCATCAGTCTGACAAGCCTTATCTGCAAGGCCATGGAGCGTATTATCATGGAACTTGTAAACAAAGACATTGGCAACCTTCAAACACTGGACCCCACCCAGTTTGGGTTTGTGAAGGGCCGATCTAGTCTCCTGAACCTGATTGACTTCTTTGAATCAGTCTCCAGAGCCATGGACAAGGGTAAGGTGGTCCACACAGCCTATCTAGACCTTGCCAAGGCCTTTGACACCATCCCCCACTCTGGAATCATAGATAAACTTACTAAGTTGGGTATTAATCCCTATGTCACCCAATGGGTTGCTAAATGGCTTACTGATAGAACCCACACTGTAAAAGTAGCCGACTCCAAATCCAGCTCCAGACAAGTGGAGTACCTCAGGGTTCAGTCCTGGGGCCGCTCTTGTTTGGCATCTACTTCTCTGAAGTACAGGTCAACACTAAAGGACTCTGGCTAACAAAGTTTGCAGATGACTGCAAACTGGGAGCCATTATTGAATCCCCAGATGATGTGGATACTCTACAAAAGGGCCTTACAGAAACAGATGCTTGGTGCCAGAGCCATGGGCTCAAGCTCAATGCCAAGAAATGTATTGTTATCCCCTTTGGGAAAAAACATGTATCCATGAATTACCATATAGGTGGCAGTACACTAAACACAGAAAGTGTGATAAGAGACTTGGGGACACAGGTGGACAGTGGTCTCACCTTTGATAACCACATCGCCACAACAGTCAGGAAATCCTTCTATGTGGCACACCTCATCACGAAGGGCTTTTCATCCAGAAAAAAGGAGGTCATTGTCCCACTGTACTCATCCCTCATTAGACCCATTATAGAATACAACGCCCCATTTGGTATGTACCTCTCAAGACATCTGCAACAACTGGAAAGGCCTCAGAAATACCTCACTAAAAGAATCACAGGCCTAAAGCAGATGCCTTAAACTCCAGCTATACTCTGTCGCATATCGTCTACTCTGAGGCGATCTCTGCTTAACATACAAGGCCACGTCAAACCCAGAGCTGTTGGACATGCTACACTTAAAGAAATCCCAATCCCTCAGAGCTACACACTCCAGGGATCTAAACCTCGTCATCACAATAAACAAAACATGCTGGAGGGATAGGTTCCTGACCCAGAGACTCCCCAGACTCTGGAATAGATTGCCCATACACGTCAAGCAGAGTGCCTCTTTGGACCTCTTCAAGAGGAACCTTGACGTTTGGATGGGAGAGAGGAAATTCACCAAATAATACGAAATAGAGAAACAGTCCAACCAATGAATAAAATAGTAGAAATAAATCTGTTCCTTCACGTAGATAAATGCACCAGCACTACGACAGTATACTTCTTAAACCTATAACTTTTTATTGAATACAATTAAAATTGTATTCAATAAAAAGTTATAGGTTTAAGAAGAAGTATACTGTCGTAGTGCTGGTGCATTTATCTACGTGAAGAAACAGATTTATTTCTACTATTTTATTCATTAGAAAGGAAATTCACCCCAGGGATCATGTCAGTCGCCCTGCTAGACGGGTCCAGGAAAGTAAATAATGTGGGAAGAAATAGCCAGGGAATTGTTATGGCTAGGCTTCTATAGGCCCTAGGGCTGATAGCCTAGTACCAACCTATGAACCTATGAATCTTCCTCATTACCTAGAGGAAAACAGTTTTTGTACTTTTCTCACTTGCTTAGAGAAAAACAGCTCTTGTACTCGCTTTCCTCACTTATCTAGAGGAAAAACCCTGCAACTCTTTTTTTTTTTTTTTTTTTTTTGCGCGGTTTTGTGCACAGAGCAGCGTCAGGCAGTGCCAGTTAGTTGGGTATACTATTCCCGGCCCCACAAAGTCTGCGCTGTAAATTTTCTCTTGGAACTAGGCAAGCCTCAACTCAAGTGCTTCAGATCAGCTGCTCTTATTGCAGCACTTGCAAAACAGAAATCAGCACTTGTCCTAATCTCCTAGACAGCCTATTATTCTCCAAATTTCCTAGACAGCACTATTATAATATAGCATAAGACCCTCTATCGTCCACAGGACTTAAGTTCAATTTACTCTTCAAAGCATGTCCAGAGGTCAGCTTCAGGTGTACTCTCCAGTTCATCTGGTGGAATTGGGCATCCTGAGGCAATGTCACAACTGCCTCATGTATACAGACAACCCTCTTCTCTTACCTCTAGACACACACTTGAGAGATGCAAATACACAGCCAGACTGGAGGGTAAGCGCTCTCAACCCATGACTGTAACAGACAGTCAAGAGGATAAGGGACACACTTGCATCACACCACCTGTCACACATGAATCTACAAAACAAGCACCGGCAAAACATACGCATAAATACACAAAAACATATTCGGAGGCACTAGGTACCAATCTGAAAAAGAAATGGTGCCCTCCAAAGCAGACAAGCAAGCAACCTGCACCCCCAAACACAAGCCAGAAAACACACAATTCACCTCAGCAGTGTGCCTCACAACAGCCCTTAAGGCAAAACACCATACCTAACACGCTAGTAATAGGAAACTCTATAGTAAGGCACACGGATGTCCCACTCACCAGGCTGAACAAGGAGAAGGTTACTGTCAGCTGCCTGTCGGGTGCTCTGATCCGCCACATAACACAAGCACTTGGGTCACTCCAGAACAAGTACAAGTATGACGCTGTCATTGTACATGTTGGTGTGAATGATCTAAGACATACCTCCCTGGACTACATGAAAAGAGACATTGAGGAGCTCTCTGATCATGTAGCCCAAGCTGATATGACCCTGACCTTGAGTAGCATACTACCTTCACCTACAATGATACCACAATACAAAGACAAAATGATCAATTTAAACAATTGGCTAAGCTTCTGGTGTCTTTCTAAGGGGATCCAGTGTCTGTCTGCCTGGGATGACATGATAGACCTGCCTCGCTGTTTTGCCAGAGATGGGTTGCACCTGTCACACCTAGATTTTCGAATACTGGCCAAAGCTCATGTCGTCCCCATAGTGCCTTTTTTAGGCAAGGCTCAAAGGACCAACCACCGTACCCAGCACAGGTAACCAAAAACTAAGGGTAATGCTACTCAGTGCCAGAAGTCTCAACCTCAAAATGCACACACTCAAGGCTCTCCTCAGCATGGAGAAAATCAATGTTTGTGCAGTGACGGAAACCTGGTTCAAGGCTCAAGAGAGCACCCCAGCACTGCCAGGTTACAATTCATATCATACCTTCCGGCCTCAGTTACTGGATCGCAGTACAAAGGGCGGAGGTGTATCCATTTTCATCAAGGATACCCATATCTCCAGGTTAGTAGCGCAGCATGATGCCCCAGAGATCATCCATGCGCAACTATCAGCAGGCAAAACCACATTTCAAGTCCTAGCCGGTTATAGATTGCCCACCATGTCCCAAGATGCTCACTCTGCATTCCTTGAGACATTGGGAAATATAAAGGTCCTACCAAACACCATAATCTTGGGTGATTTCAACTACCCTGGTATAGACTGGGCGAACTGCCAGTGTTCCAACTCCTATGCTCAGCGATTCATAGAATTTATAAATTCAAATGCCCTTGAACAACTAGTATGTTCTCCCACTAGAGGGGACAACATATTGGATTTAATCATCACAAATATGGGCGCACACTGTACCACAGCCGTTATCACTCCCTCCTTGGTCAGATCCGACCACAAACTGATAACCCTGGACATCCTCACCCCTCCACCCCCCCCCCCCCATTCAAAAAAAACATAGTCAAAAACCTTTCCAAAGCAAACTTCAAACTACTTGCATCCAAAGTGGAAAGCTTCACTGTTCCCTTGCAGAAGGATAACGATATCCAGGATGCGGAATCCTACACCAAGGCACTCTATATGCATCTTCAGGATTGCATGGACCGTGCTATCCCAAATAAAACCAAGACTCCTTCCTCAAGCAAGAAGAAACCAGTCTGGTGGACACCGGCCATTAGCAAACTTTAAAATAAAAGGAGGAGACTTGTACAAAAAAAGGCCAAATCTCAAGTAGAAAAATCATCCCTGATCAGCATTAGTAAGAAATTGAGGGCCCTCATCAAGTCAACTAAAGCTAATTTTGAAAATAAAGTTGCCAAGGATAACTATAAGGCCTTCTATGGCTACGTCAAAAACCTAAATGACAACGCTCAGGTCTGTTCTGAGCTAGTACAAAATGGAACAAAATACACTGACCCTTCTGACATTGCCAACATCTTGGCTGACTGGTTCAGTGCAAAGTCCGTTCGTCCGTCCCCCCCCACCACCACCACCACCTACAGGGCCTATTACCATTCCAGGGGATTGTGTAAGTCCAGTTATTACTGATACATTGGTTAACAAGGCTCTATCTAAAGCTAAAAACACTGCCTCCATGGGACCAGATGGTGTCCCAGGCTGGGTCATACGCAAGCTCCAAAAGGAATTAACCCCGCATCTTAATACCCTGTTCAGTCTCAGCCTCTCCACAGGATATATGCCCAGAGAATGGCGCACTGCAACGGTGGTCCCGCTACACAAGGGTGGGGCTACAACTGACCCTGGGAACTACCGACCAATAAGCCTGACCAGTCTGATCTGTAAGGCTATGGAGCGAATCATTATGAAACTCATAAATGGAGAGATTGGGAACCTCCAGTTGCTGGACCTCACGCAGTTCGGCTTCGTCAAGGGCAGATCATGCCTCCCGAATCTGGTGGATTTCTTTTGAGACAGTTACTCAGGCTATACATAAGGGAAAGGAGGTACACACGGCTTACCCTGACCTTGCTAAAGCATTTGACACCATTCCCCATTTGGGTATTATTGATAAGCTCACCAGCCTGGGCATAAACCCTTATGTCACAAGATGGATCGCAAACTGGCTCTGACAGATCCCATAAAGTAAGAGTAGCAGGATCTATGTCCGAATCCAGACCAGTAATGAGTGGTGTGCCTCAGGGCTCTGTCCTGGGGCCCCTCCTGTTTGGCATATACTTCTCAGAAGTACAGGCAAGCACGGAAGGGCTGTGGCTGACTAAGTTTGCTGACGACTGCAAACTGTGCTATAATAGTCTCTGGCCGACATGGAGATCCTCCAGAAGGGCCTAAATGAGACTGATGCATG
This sequence comes from Protopterus annectens, assembly GCF_019279795.1. Lineage (NCBI taxonomy): Eukaryota > Metazoa > Chordata > Ceratodontiformes > Protopteridae > Protopterus > Protopterus annectens. The sequence continues at coordinate 832,740,574 of NC_056733.1, forward strand.
GTATCAAAGCCATGGTCTCAAGCGAAATGCAAAAAAATGCGTAGTAATCCCCTTTGGAAAAAAAACCGCAAACTACAACATAGGAGGTAATCTCCTGAAATCTGAAGAAGAAATAAGGGATCTAGGGACCCAAGTAGATAGTCAGCTTTCCTTTGATAACCATGTTGCCGAAGTGGTTAGAAAATCCTTCTATGTGACCCATCTGAGTACAATGCACCAATTGGAATGTACCTGGCTAGACCTCTCCAGCAGCTGGAGAGACCACAGAGGTACCTAACCAAGAGAATTACAGGCCTGAAACAGTTGCCCTATGCAGCACGATTGAAAAAGCTAAGACTGTTCTCTGTTGCATAACACTTTTTCAGAGGCGATCTCTGTCTAACGTACAGAGCCATGTCCAACCCAGAATTGTTGAACATGCTCCATCTTAGCAAAACCAAATCTACTCGAGCTACACACTCTAGGGATGTAAACCTCAACACAACAATGAATAGAACATGTTGGAGGTATAGAATCCCTTCGCAGAGACTTCCCTTACTATGGAACAGGGTCCCGATCTACATAAGACAGAGCCCCTCATTATCCCTCTTCAAGAGGAACCTTTATGAGTGAATGGGTAACAAAAGTTCACACCGGGGATCACACCAGCAGCACTACTAGATAGGGGCCAAGGGTACTTGTACTTGCTAGTACAAGGGTCCAGGGAACTACTAAAGGGGCGGTGAATACCGCACAACGTGGCTGGGCTAATGTATGCCTTCGGGCAGATAGCTCAGTACCAACCTATGAACCTAAATAAAATGGTGTCAGCCGCATCTTTTTATTCCCCTGACGTCAGGGAAGGGGCGACAGCAGCTGACGCAGGATCCAGGACTTTGGAATTCAGGCCAGCTAAGGGCAACCTGCCAGCAGGGATTACCCAAATGTAATGACTGCAACAGTGAATACACTCTAACCTCTACATTTTATGGTAAATGTACACAACTGTACTTTACCCTCCCTCCCTCCCTCCAGCCCCCTGACTGCTATTGACTATACCTCTCCTTTTGTTTGCTATACTTAAAGCTTTCTGGTGTATTTGCTTTTTGTTGGAGGTGTAACCTTGTATAAAAGTGCTTCCCATTATGAGGGCACCGGACATCTGGGGAAAGAAAAACTGATGTAATGGCGTCGGCTGCATGCTTTATACCCCTGACTACCTGACTTCATGAAAGATGAGACTGCAACCGACGCAGGACCCAAGACTTTGATAATCAGGCCGACTGAGGGCTACCTGCAAGCAGATAACCCAAATGTAATGACTGCAACAGTGAATACACTCTAACATCTACATTTATGGTAATTGTACACAACTGTACTTTTCTTGTCATGTGGTAGAGTGGAGGTGTTCCACATGGTTTTGGCTTTTTAAGTAGCATCTTCTAGCCATATCTAAAATGATGTTTATGAAATAGTAATGTGGTGCCCCCCACCCCCCACACACACAGACACAGGCTCCTCATTCCCACCATCACCACCTCACCAAACTCCTCCAGCACCTGAGCAGCTTATCAAACTCTAGACATGTGGCTTACAGTCGGTGCTCTGTCTTACAATACCACAGAGTTAGTTGGACATTTTCTTTTTCTTTATTTCTGTCCTCCTTTGATATTCAAGCACACCAGAACTGATGCCCCTTTTGGTGCAGTGCTGTGGTAGTATATGATCCTCAAATACCCATCTGGCAGCTAGGGGGGGTCTTCTGTTTAGTAGATTGTATCCTTGTTCTAAGGTGTGAGATGCAGATCTCTGTTGGGTTCCTTTGCCACTTAATACTGATGTAGGAGCATGACTTGGTGTACTGTATTACCCAATTCCCTGACAGGAGTGCCTCATCCGACAATATGAAATTAAAACCAGTTTCTGGGTAAAACACCTGGATCATGGCTAAAATGGGCTTTTACCAGTTCACTTACCCAGTTAAAATTTAAATAAATCTGAAACTTAATCTTATACCTCCAGAGCAGTTAATTCAGTAAACATGACTCTGCTACTTGTATGTTCACTCTAAGATAAGTGTACCTTACAGAAAGGGGAAATACCCAGAAATACCATTGTGTTGGAGTTTGTATACATTTCCCCCAAATCACCCTTACATTTTGTGTTATTTCAAGGATTACACACAAGACACTCGGATCTTTAGCAGGCTTTGTAATTCCAGCAGGGTTATGTGATTCAGCTCGAGGATCCTATACCCTTTCCATAGGATTGAGAGAGCTAGCCATCAGCTATGTTGCACCATTCTCTCCTACTGGCCCTTTGGCCACAGAGAGTTTTTTTAATCAAACTCCAGCAACTGGTAACTAGGTTGGAAGCAAACCCTGCATCCCTTTGAGCCAGCTTAACTAAACCTAATTTTGCTGAACAGTTTCTCCATTTGCTTTAGAAAAGTTCCCTGTTCCATCATCACATGGTTTGTCATTCATGGTGCTGATTTAAAAAAAATATGTAGTAAATTATTCTGAATCATATTCTTCCTTCAAAAAAGATGTTTTGCAAATGTAAAACAGCACTTGCTACTGTTAATGTCCGCTATGTAATTGAAGTTGTCTGTGACTGTTAAATATTTGGGGCACTGAAGTTTGTAAGGTATGTACGGATGGTGGGGAGAGGAGAGTTTACTAGGGGCATTTCAACAAAAGTCTAGTTCATATGATGTCTTGAATGATGAAGCATGCTGTTTAGAGACTGCATTTAAATGGTGCAGGTAACTAGATCTTTGTGGGGCTTTTTCCCCAACATCCACTGCTCATCTCTACTTAATACAGTCAACTACACGATTAGTTGTGTGTGTTACTATCTCCCACCTGCTTCACAGCAGTTTAACTAAATTAATTTGTGACTATTTCATGTATACTACAACATTTTGTCAGTGCAGAATTTGGCTATTCCTGTGTTTATAAAGATGTAAAAAAAATAATAATAATTTGAAGTGCTTACAGAGTCGGACCACTGCTTTGGCTTGGGAAACTGAGGGATTAGAACAGAGTTAGGTTACAAAAAGTAATGGGGGAGGTGGGATGCCAGTAGAAGTTTGCTAGGGTGGTGCATTGCAGAGTATACTTTGTCAGTAGAGTCGTAATAAAGCATCACCAGTCCTTGAATTGTGCATCTACGTGTGTTTGCATAAGAATGCAGTGAGGGGTTAGATGAGGGCGACAGCCTGATTTCATTGATGTCCTTCAAGGATGCATCTGCAGTCATAACAAATGGGTTGTTCTGCCTCAGGCAGCCCTTCAGTCGGCTGGATTCCAAAGTCTGGGTCTGGCCTCGGCTGATGTCGCACTTCACCCGACGTCATAGCTCCTGGGGTATAAAGGCATCAGCCGACGCCATTTTCCCCAGTCTTTCTTGCCGCGCGGTGCCCGAAGCAGAAGCTGTTCGCAAGTGCCGGTCGGTCAGATCCAGAGATTTCAGCTACCGAAGACTTCTAAAAAAAGCTAAGTACCCCGTTGTGGACTCTTTCTTGCCTCAGCCGATGTCAGAAAAAGTAAATAATTGTTTAACTTGTGGGAAACAAATACCTCATAAGGATTTCCACTCTTACTGCCTTCCTTGCTTAGGCCCAGACCACGACTTATCAGCTTGTTTAGCCTGTGCCTCCTTCAACCGACGGACACTTAGACGTCGGTCGGAGTTTGCAGAAGAGTTTTTTGGTCCCGCTTTTGCATATAAAATGCCGTCGGAGACTCCAAATACTCATTTAGCTAAAAAACGCAAGGAAAAGGACCGACACTCGCGGCCCGCGGTTTCGGCTGAAACCACGGTTAGGCCTACCGCGAGAGTGTCAGTTTCGGCTGAAACAGACTCCTCGGTTCTTCCTTCGGCCGCAAGCATATCTCCGACGACCGAGGCCTCAGAGGCCCCGGCTGAGTCGGCTACAGAAATTCCTACCGAAGAAGCAGGCACACAAGAATTGTCCGACACCATTCCGTTGGACATTTCTACTCCTGCACGTGGGGCAGCTAGACCCCCTGCTTCTATGTCTATTAAGGCCTTCTCCAGGGCTAAAGCAGCTAAACTTTCCAAGGCCTTACCTACAAAAGCTCCCCCTCACAGACCTTCCTCAAGTTCTCAGATTCTCAGCCTCGCTGAGGACCTTATTTCTTTGATCAGGGGATCCCAACCTCACCCAGACAGGGCCTCACAACCCCCTCCTGAAAAAAGGCCTAGGACTGAACCCCCTGAACCTCTCTCCTCTGACTATTCCTCGGATGGATCAGATTTATCAGACCATCAGGAAGGGCCATACTCACCTTATGAGGATTCAGATGCAGAAGACTCCATTCCTTCTGCCTCCCCCCCAAGAAGAATTTTCATTTGGGAAAGTTCTACATTCAATGAGGGAACATTTCCAATGGCAGGGTCAGGATTTTTCTGATTCTAGGAAAAGGCTAAGGACTTTTTTACACTTACCACAGCATAGGCCTCTAGCCATACCACTTGTACTATCAGTTGTTGATGATGCATACAATGATGCCTGTTCAGCCCCTGATTCTCTTCCCCCGGCCAAACCTGACAGATATTACAGGGTCCCGGATTGTCATTTCCACTTGTACAAGGCCCACGCTGCAGACCCAGAAACCATTTCTCAGGGCCCCAAGGGTGTTGCAGCTGCCTCTGCCAAAAAACCCCTACCCTCTGAAAGAGAATCAAGAGCATTAGAGAGATGGAGTAAAAAAGTTTATACATCTGCTACTCTTTCTGCCAGGGCTTTAAACTGTCAATTTCACATGATACAGTACCAGGAATTTTTGTTAGATCAGCTGAATAAAAAGCTTTCCTCTCCTGAACCTTTAGACCGTAAGTCCCTTCAGGAGTTGGTACACAATTCTCAGCAGGTCAGTAATCATTTTTTTAAAATGTGGCTATGATGCACTGGAGGCTTCATTTAGATCAGCTATGACTGGAGCAGTGATTCGAAGGCATGCCTGGCTAAAAGAGCAATCCTTGCCAGACCATGTTAAGTCTAAACTCCTAGATGCCCCTATGGAGAAACAAAGTTTATTTGGCTCCCCTGCACAGGAGGTACTAAAGAAAGTGGAAGAAAAAGCAAAATCTGTGCAAACAGTCAAGGATTTTCTGCAGGTCCAACCTCCGAGGTACAGCAGAAATTGGCCTTCAAAGAATTGGTCCTTTCTAGACACCACCAGAACACAGAGGCAGAAATAGACGCCCAAGAGGCAGAGGTCAATCAAGGGGTGCCTACAGGGGCCATCAGTGGCAACCTGACAACCAGAGGAGTGCCTCCACAGCTGCGACTGCAACCACTTCCACAGGACAGACACAATGACTTGGCTCTGATTCCGCCTACCAGGAAACAATTGGAAGCACCCTTGGGCGGAAAGTTAGCTTTATTTTCAAAAAACTGGCATTGCATTACAGGAGACAAATGGACTTTGCAAACAATAGACAAAGGCTACAGGTTTCACTTCCACACTTTACCAAAAAAGAGAGGAATGCCAAACCTTCCACCAAGCCAGAAGTCAGAGGCTCTAAAACAAGTCAACAACTTACTAAGGATGAGAGCAATAGAAAAGGTACCATCTATGGAACAAGGCCAAGGATTTTACTCCAGACTATTCCTTGTACCAAGAAAAGAAACTCAATGGAGGCCTATTCTCGACTTGTCCGCACTGAACACATATCTCATTGTACCAAAATTCAAGATGCTGACCCTACAGCAACTTCTTCCCATGTTGGGCAAGGAGTCTTGGCTGGTGACTCTAGATCTCAAGGAGGCATACCTGCACGTCCCTATACGACCAGATTGCAGAAGACACCTCAGATTTCTTGCAGGATCAGAGCATTATCAATTCTCAGCATTGCCCTTTGGCTTATCTACTGCGCCCAGAGTATTCACGAAATGCCTGGCATCAGTAATTGCACATTGCAGGCTTCAGGGAATTCAAATCTACCCATACCTAGACGACTGCCTAATACAAGCGGACAACAAGACAAAAATAATAAATGATTTGGCCTATGTCATACAACTGCTGCAAGCTTTGGGATACACAGTCAACATACAGAAGTCAAGACTAGTGCCATCCCAAAGGATAACATTTTTGGGTGCAGAACTGGACACAATAACTCAGATGGCTTTTCTCACAGAAGAAAAACAAAAACAACTTCCAGTCTAATTCACGGCATTGACAAGACAAACTCAGCTTACTGCAAGGAAAGTCCTGCAGGCCCTGGGTTACATGGCATCCTGCATAATCTTGATACCACATGCCAGACTGCATATGAGGAAATTACAATGGTACCTAAGAAATGTATGGTCTCAACACAGACACAGTCTAGAAACCATGATACCAATCATTCCATGCCTGAAAAAGGAATTCCTGTGGTGGGCTCAGGCCTGCCAGACCAACAGAGGGTTGCCTTTCCACAAACCACAACCAAAGCAGACCATCACCACGGACGCCTCAGACCTAGGCTGGGGCGCACACAATGAAGACAAGTGTATCAAAGGCCTAGGGTCCCAAGACCAGCTGAATCTACACATAAATCTAAAGGAGATGCTGGCAGTGAAGCACGCAATAGAGGCATTCAAATCATTCCTTCAGCAAGGACACCTGCTGATAAGGACTGACAATACCACAGTCATGTGGTACATCAACAAACAGGGAGGCACACATTCCTACCCTTTATGCCAGATGGCAATGGAGCTGTGGAACCTAGGCCTGAATCTCAACATTCAACTGCAGGCCAGATTCGTACCAGGAAAAGAGAATTCACTAGCAGACAAATTAAGCAGAACTACCACGGATGCTCACGAATGGATGCTGCATCCAGATATCTTCAAAACCATAACAAACAAATGGGGAATGCCAGAAATAGACCTGTTCGCCTCCCCACTCGACCACCAACTGAAGAAATTCTGCTCAAGAGAATACCACCCACAAGCCTGGAGGGTGGACTCCCTTTCTTTCATCTGGAAGGCCCTGACAGTTTATGCCTTCCCACCTCTCCCATTGATGTACAAAGTTCTACTGAAGATCAGGGAGGAACAGCCAAACGTAATTCTGATGGCTCCAGACTGGCCAAGGCAACACTGGTATCCGCTACTGAGAAGCATGTCTCTGACGAACCCATGGGCTCTACCTCTATGGCCTTTACTTCTAACACAGAACAACTACAAGACCCTGCATCCAAACTTGAAAACGCTGCAGCTAACTGCCTGGAAAATTGCATAAAACAAAACCAACCTGCTTTATCTCAGAGGGTCAAGGACATTATCCTGGAGGCTCGCAGACCCTCCACAAGGAAAACATACTCAGCCAAATGGAAGAGATTCCTCATTTGGTGTGCATCAAAGGGAACCTATGTCACGCTTGCAAACCTATCACACATCCTAGAATACTTAGCAGAACTGTTCCACAATGGCCTGTCCTATTCTTCCATTAAGATTCATGCTTCAGCAATTTCAGCAGAGTACAACATGGATCCTCCTATCTTCTCTCAACCTCTCCTCAGACAATTTCTAAGAGGGATCAAAAATGTAAAACCTCCAAGGAAACCACCTCTGCCTGCATGGGATCTCAATTTTGTGCTGGAAAAATTAACACTTCCCTCTTTTGAACCAGCTGCATCAGCAGACTTACAGTTCTTATCTTGGAAAACTGCCTTCCTTCTAGCAATCACTTCAGCAAGAAGGGTATCCGAGTTACAGGCATTAATGGCAGTACAGCCTTTCCTTATCTTTCACCAGGATAGAGTGTCTCTGAGAACCAATCCTACTTTCATGCCAAAGGTGGTATCCAGGGTATCCTTGAACCAAGCTATTCATTTACCTACGTTCTTCCCTAACCCACAGAACAGGGGGGAAAAGCTACTACACACCTTAGATGTACATAGACAACTGCGCTACTACCTGGACAGAACTAAGACCAGCAGAAAAACTGACCAGCGTCTGGTAGCATATGCAACAGGAGTGCAAGGAAAAGCAATTTCCAAACAGACAATTTCAGAATGGATAGGAAATTGCATTCGATTCTGTTACTCTCTTCATGGAAAGACAACTCCTGAAAATATCAGGCCTCACTCCACAAGGGCTACAGCCACCACTACAGCTTTTCTGCGAGGAGTGGCTACCAAAGACATTTTAGAAGCTGCTACTTGGAGCTCCGTGCATACATTTGCCAAGCATTACAATCTTCCTTTATACTCCAGATCCCGAGCAGGCTTTGCAACTGCAGTTTTACAAGGGATCTTAACTACACCATCTTTATCTTAGTGCCTCCTCCCCCAGTTTGGCTATGGTATTCTACCCATTTGTTATGACTGCAGATGCATCCTTGAAGGACATAGTACAGTTTTGTACCTACCATAAATGTAGATGTCCGATAGGTATGCATCTGCAGTCAGATTACCCTCCTTCCCTCTGGGGTATTCCTAGGGTGCTTACCCCTCTTTCAGCTAGCTGGGGGAATCTATTATGGTGTATTTGTTTGTATGTATATATGTGTGTGTATGTATGTATGTGTGTGTATGTATGTATGTGTGTGTGTGTGTGTGTGTATATGTATATATATATATATATATATATATATATATATATATATATATATATATATATATATATATATATATATATATATTGTTTGCTACTGTTTGGAATTTTCAGCATTTATCCAAATTTAGCCTTCCTAGAGGGCACCTGGCATCTGGGGCAAGAAACACTGAGGAAAATGGCGTCGGCTGATGCCTTTATACCCCAGGAGCTATGACGTTGGGTGAAGTGCGACATCAGTCGAGGCCAGACCCAGACTTTGGAATACGGCCGACCGAAGGGCTGCCTGAGGCAGGACAACCCATTTGTTGTGACTGCAGATGCATACCTATCGGACATCTACATTTATGGTAGGTACAAAACTGTACTTTCTTCCCTTTAGTCCAGAATTACCATCCACAATATAATAAAGTTTAAATGTGTATACTGTTCCTTATTTGTAACATTTTCAATACATTTTGCCTGCAGAGCGGAACCTAAAAAAAAGAAGAAAGCTGATCCTAAAAGAGAGCAAGCAGTGAAAGATCGTTTAAAGAAGAGGCTGAAGAAACTGGAAAAGATCCCACCAGAACTGATTCCTATTGAGGATTTTTTGATCCCTACGAAATTCATGAATGAAACACGGTAATGGTGATGCAAATTGAAGTATTTAAATCTTTTGCTTTTTTTCTTTGCATCATAACGGTCCAAAATGATAAGGTTTTTAACACACATTTGTTTGTTGGTTAGACTTTTTCTATTTGTATAACTTGTGCCATTTGCATGTGTGTATACACTCAGTCTGTGTTCTGTAGCAGTTATCTTAGTTTTAGAACCAAGCAGCTATTGTAACACTACATCTCTGTATGTGGCATACTTTTCAACCTCGAAGCACAAGAGTTCTGGAAGTAGTCAAAATGTTCTTGTAAACTTTGAAAGTTGATAGAATCACAGGATGTTCTTCGTGTTTCACTGTTGCAGTCATTACATTTGAGTCGGCTGCTTCCAGTAGCCCTCAGTTGGCCTGATTAACAAAGTCTTGGGTCCTAAGTTGGTTGCTGTCTCTTCTCTGACGTCAGGGGTATAAAACATGCAGCCGACGTCATTACATCTGTCTTTCTTGCCATCTGTTCCCGAAGCAGAAGCAGTTCACAAGTGCCGGTCAGCTAACTCCTGAAATTTTTGTTTTCGAGTTTCAGAACCAAAGTCTTGAACTAAAAGCGAAGTACACCAATGTCAGTAAAAGTAAATAATTGCATTTCTTGTGGAAAGCAAAATACCTCCTAAAGATTTTCATTCGTACTGTATTTCTTGCCTAGCCCCTGACCATGATGTACCTCGCTGTTGGCTTTGTGCCTTATTTATACCACAAACTATCTGTCGTTGGTATATTTGCGCTTCTAAATATTTTGGTGTTCGGTTTAATTATCCTGATATGTCTTCGGTAAGCCATCCAACTACCGACATTCTGAAATAATGCAAAAACAGACACAGACCGCCCAGTTCGCCAGTACTCAGTGAGGTGCTTTTGCAGCCCCTGATACCCGCTACTTCAGATTCGCAAGCCTCTACTGAGACCCATTCGAAGTCCAGTATGCCGCGAGATGCTTCAACTGTGGAACCTGTGGATGTCTGTACCTTATATGGGTCCGGAGCCACTGTGCAGGCACCGGCTTCTGAGGGAGTATTCAGGCATACTGACTTGCATATTAAACCAACGCCGCCGCCTTCAAGGCCTAAAACTCAAACCATGCCTAGAAAACTGACGCCCAGACCACATGGTCAGGCCTCTGTACCTAAATGATAAGAATGGCTGAAGACCTTATTTAAATCAGGGGAAGCCAACCTTCCCCCTTTAAGAGACCTAGGACTGAGTTTGCTTATGATACTTGACCAGGTTTCTGAAATTTCTGTTTCCTCTGATAAGCAGGATTTACCCTTATCTACCTATGAGGATTCAGACGCTGAGGACTCTATTCCCTCTGCTCCCCCTGCCCCAGGAGGATTTCTCTTTTGGTGTAACCTATCATACTCTCGGAGCATTTTTGTTAGGGAAAGTCAGGATTTCTCTGATTCTGAAAAGAAGCTTGGGGATTTCTTACTCCTGCCCCAGCACAGGCCTTTAGCTATACCTCCTGTACTGGACATTGTTGATGCCTTTTCGGAATCTAGCATGGCTCCTGATTCTTTACCTCTTGCTTCCAGAAAACCTGGTAGATATTACAGGGTTCCTGACTCTCACTAGTTCCTTTTCAAAAATTCTACTGCGGATCCTGAAACCGTTTCACAGGGACCCAAGGGCATTAAAGCTACTACTGCCAAAAATCCTACTCCCCCTGATAGAGACTTCAGGGCAGTGGATAGATGGGGTAAGAAGGTGTACACTTATACAACTTTAGCCATTAGGGCCTTGAATTGTCAGTTTAATATGTTAAAGTATCAGCAGCATATTATTGGATTGCTTAAACAGAAAATTATGTTAACTCCTGATTGTGCTGAAAATAAGGCTTTACAGGATTTAATGCATTCTGCTGTACAAGTTGGTAAACATACATTGCAATGTGGTTTTGATTCACTAGAGGCATCTTGCAGGGCTGTAGTAACTAGGTCTTTATTTAGAAGGCATGCTTGCCTTAAGGAATAATCCTTGCCAGATCATGTTAAAGCAAAATTACTGGATGCTCCCTTTAATCAGGACCGCCTGTTCGGCAACAAGGCAGAAGTTATTCTTAAAAAGATGGAGGAAAAAGCTAAATCTGTGCAAACTGTTAGATTTTTTTACAAGTACAACCACTGAGATTTAGTTGGGCATTAGCCTTCTAAGAATTGGTCCTTTCCTGCCTCTTCCAGTCCTTCAGTCCAAACCCAGATCCAGCAGAGCACGCAGGCTTCAGTCCCAGTGGACGCACAGAACTAAGCAGTGGGGGGCCTCCACTTCCAAATCAGGGAGTAATAAAACTCCCCCTATGGTAAACTGTCTCAATGACTTCTCTGTAAAACTTCCAAGCACTTCTCAACTGACTACGTTGGGGGGAAAGATTGCACTTCATGCAAAGAACTGGGACTCATTGCCCAGGACAAATGGCTTTTAAATGGTGTCCCAAGAATACAGATTTCACTTCCACACATTACCAACTCCAAGCGGTTGGCCAGATTTACCTCCAAATCAGTGGGCAGAGGCCCAAAAGCAAGTACTCTCTCAAGCATAGGGGCTATTCATTTGGTACCAGAAGAGGAAAAGGGACAAGGTTTCTACTCAAGATTTTTCCTGGTACCCAGAAAAGACTATTCATGGCATCCTGTCCTGGACCTGTCTACTCTAAACACCTTTTTGGTGATTCCAAAATTCAAGATGGTGACTCTTCACCAGTTGCTTCTTATGCTAAGCAAAGATGCCTGGTTGGTAACACTAGATTTAAAGGAAGCATACCTGCACATCCCAATCAGGGAGTCTTGTAGAAGATACCTACGCTTCAAAGACGGCTAAATGCGCTGTCAGTTCTCTGCACTGCCCTTTGGCTTATCTACTGCGCCCAGGGTATTCACAAAGTGCTTCGCTCCAGTCATTGCATTTTGCAGGCAAAGAAATATTCAAATATACCCATACCTGGACGATTGTCTAATTCAGGCAGAAAACCAGAACGTACTTTTGAATCATCTGGCTTTTGTACAAAAGGTGCTAACTTGTCTGGGGTACACCATAAACAAAAAGAAATCACACCTGGTACCCTGTCAACAAATTATATTCCTGGGAGCAAGCTTGAATACAACTTCCCAGATGGCTTTCCTCATGCCAGAGAAACAAATTCACTTGACAAACCTACTTCAAGTGGCCACAAAAACCCTATCTGCAAGGCAAATACTACAAGCCTTGGGGTTCATGGCCTCCTGCATTCTTTAAATCCAATATGCAAGACTGCATATGAGGAAACTACAGTGGTATCTAAAAAGCCTATGGTGTTAACATTCTCAGGATCTAGAAGCAATGATTCCTTTCATTCCTTGCCTACGCCTAGAGTTCCTTTGTTGGGCAGAGGCTTGCCACCAATACAAGGGACTACCATTCACACTACCCCTTGCCGCCCAAACCCTAACAGACTCATCAGACTATATGCATGAGTAGCACACCTGGCAGGGAAGTGCATTCAGGGCAATTGGAACCCAATTTTAATGCACCTTCACATCAATCATAAAGAAATGTTAGCTGTACAGAATGCTGTGACAGCCTTCAAGGACCACATTCTTCCAGGACAGTTAATGGTAAAGACCGACAACACCACTGTTATGTGGTACATAAACAAGCGGGGGGTACACATTCTTACCCCCTCTGCAGACTAGCCTTGGCATTGTGGAACACAGCCTTGAGCTACCAAGTGCATCTACAAGCTCCATTCTTGCCAGGAAAACTAAATACACTGGCAGATGGACTAAGCAGAACCCTCATGGACCCACACGAGTGGAAACTGGAACCAAGGATTTTCAGCATGTTGACAAGCAAATGGGGGAGCCCATTTATAGACCTGTTTGCCTCCTCCCAAAACTATCAGTTGGAAAGATTTTGCGCAAGGACTCCCTACAGACTAGCTTGGAAAGTAGATGCTCTGTCCTTCAGCTGGAAAAACCTATATGTTAATGCATTTCCTCCTCTGCCTCTGCTCTCCAAAGTACTACTAAAGGTCAAACGACAAACCAAGGATGATTTTGATTGCACCAGACTGGCCACGCCAATACTGGTACCCCCTCCTGCGCAGTGTGTCACTGTTGGCCCCATGGCACCTGCCTCAGACTCCTACCCTGCTGTCTCAGCAGGAGAATCAGATTCTGCACCCTCGGCTTCAAACACTGAACCTAGCAGCCTGGCTAATTACCTAAGCTCTCCTTTACCATACCTCAGTAAACCAATGATGGATGTCATTTTAGAGGCAAGGAGGTATAATACTAGAAAATCTTATGCTGAAAAATGGAAAAGATTCTATGCCTGGAACTCATCTCAAGGGATGAGCACAGCAGTGCCCAATTTACCTCATATTTTACATTACTTAACTGAGATGCTTCACAAGGGCCTGTCTTTTTTTTTTTTCCTCAATAAAAATTCATGCCTCAGCTATTTCAGCTTATTATAACACAGTACCTCCCATCTTCTCTCATCCACTGCTCAAGCAGTTCCTCAGAGGGGCCAAAAATTTAAGACCACCCAGAAGAGCTCCAGCCTGGGACCTTTAACTCTGTATTGGAGAAACTCACCCTTCCTCCTTTTGAGCCAGCTGCTACGGCAGATTTAAAAATTCCTTTCTTGGAAAACAGCTTTCCTTTTAGCCATCACTTCAGCAAGAAGGGTATTTGAATTACAGGCGCTTATGGCAGTGGAGACTTTCATCATCTTTTATGCAGACAGGGTGTCCCCCAGGACCAATCTCTCTCTCATGCCAAAGGTGGTATTCATTGTAGCCTTTAATCAGTCCATTCATTTGCCAACCTTCTTTCTTATCCACAGAACAAAGGGGAATGGATGCTGCACTCCTTAGATCTGCACAGACAACTTCGATTCTACTTGGACAGGACTAAACCTCAAAGGAAATCTGAACAACTGCTGGTGGCATTTGCTGCAGGGACAGAGGGGAAGGCTATTTCGGAGCAAACCATCTCTAAATGGATAGGCCATTGCATTAATTTCTGCTAGAAGCACCATGGAAAACCTATCCCACAGGGGATCAGACCCCATTCAACCAGGGCTGCATCTACCTCTACAGCCTTGCTCAGAGGCGTACTGACCAGGGACAATCTTGAAGCTGCTGCCTGGAGTTCTGTACATACATTCACCAAGCATTACCATTTTCCAATTTTCTCTAAATCCAGAGCTGGCTTTGCCACTGCAGTTTTGCAGGGTCTTATAGCTGGTCCTAATGCTATCTAAATTCTTCCTCCCATCCTTAGCTTTGGGAATCTAGCCAAGTGTAATGACTACAGCAATGAAACATGAAGAACATAGTACAGTTGTGTACACTTGCCATAAATGTAGATGTTAGTGTATTCACTGTTGCAGTCCTGGTTACCCTCCCTCCAGCCCCCCTGACTTCTTTTGGCTATATCTCTTCTCTCCTTTTCAATGCTTAAAATATTTTTGGTGTATTTGCTTTTTTGTTGGAGGTATAACCTTATATATTTATAGATTTAATTGCTTCCCATTAGGGGGGCACCTGAAATCTGGGACAAGAAAAACTGATGTAATGACGTCTGCTGCATATTTTGTACCCCTGATGACTTGACGTCACGGAAGAAGACAGTAACTGACGTAGGACCAAAGACTTTGTTAATCAGTCTGACTGAGGGCTACTGCAAGCAGATAACCCAAATGTAATGACTGCAACAGTGAATACACTCTAACATCTACATTTATGGTAAGTGTACACAACTGTACTTTTTGCATTACCATGCATTTTCCGAAGGATATGAATTGTGAAACTCAGATATGTCATTATTTAGTGACTTCAAATTTCAATGATTTGCCAGAAAACAAATTTTATGATTAACAAATTAAAAATATGAGGCAAAACTCTGGTCATTTGAGAGGAATGGTCTCTTCACATAATGTCACTGATATATTAGGTGGTTGTACGCTCACCAGTTCAGGAGATGTAGAAGGTTTTGTTCCACTAGGATGTACATACTCTGAGAAACAGACGGAAGAAAATCCTTAGCATTTTCTGGGGGGGTTAACAGTTTTTCTTCTGCCACTCTCTGGAGGTTGTGTATTCCTTCATTATGAGGGCTGTATGTTGAGAACAGCTGAAGTCACAGAATAAGTTCACATTACTTTTGTAAAAATAAACATTTAATCTGTTCAAAGGTTACTGATATTTTGTTCTTCATTATGGAGGGTTGCAGGGAAACCTCAGCATATTTTAGTACTTGGTGAGTGTAGGACAGAGAACCTGATCCTAATCGTAGTACCATTATGTCAAATGAGAGAGAGTCTCTCTCTCTCTCTCTCTCTCTCTTTCTTTCTCTCTTTCTCTTTCTCTCTCCCTCT
>NC_056733.1:833212029-833309529 GCF_019279795.1 Protopterus annectens
GGTAAACTGTAGCTGTCTAAAAAGTCAAGTCTTGGTGGAGAGCCACTATTTTTAAAAGAGCAAGAAAGACTGAAATGGGGTGGGCACTTATTTTCTGGTACTATGGAATACAGTAGGAAGAACATCAGGGTGGGATGGTTGGGAAAAAAATTCTGTCCGATTCACAAGAGACAGAGCTGTTGTCTCTTTTCTTGTTTTAATATGCAGTTAAAAGCAGAATACAAGTAAAACACAGTGCAAAGAAAACAGATCACAGTGTACAAAACAGAAAAAGGCAATAAAGTAATACAAAATACAGAAATAAAAAGCCATTTCCCTGACAACAAGTTGTGGCAGAGTCTGGGCAAGCCTTTCCAGTAAAGACTTCCCAACCACACTTCCAACATTTGCCATGTACTACAGGAAAAATTATTTGGAGTCTGCTGGGGGAATAAAAATACCTATGCAAGCACTTCCAAGCAAAAATCCTAAATCTTCCACACCTTGTTGCATATTTGGGAGCCTTACATATGTCCTCCAATTGTTTCTTTGTGAATTGCTCATCCACTCTCTTCTCAATCCTTTCTGACCTCCTCCGATTGCTTTGTATAGTTATTGTGTGATATTTTATATGTCCTACTAACTATACCTTTTTTGAACAGCAGCTTCTGTTCTAGATTCAACTAAACACTACCAAAGCATGTGTTTCACTAAGGATTCCTCTACCTCCATCTCTTTGCCTATAGTCTGATATCAATCCCAGATAGGGAAGGCAGCCTCTAGTCTGCCATCCATTTTATACCTTTCCTTCTCTAGTTACTTCCAAAATCTCAGTTCCTTTGTCATTTTCTCTCCTTTGTCATTTTCTCCAATAAATTCCAGCACCCCCTGCCTATTCTCTGTACCCTTAACTGCAGTCAGCCCTATCAGCAGAATCTCCTTTCTCAATTCTCATGTTGGCTTAGTTTTAAAATGCGGTCTGCTATTTATGAGTGTAATATTCTATATGGCTGTTATTCTCAAGGATCTTCATCCAAAAGCCCACGCTCTCCTTAGTTCTTGAATTTTCCCTGATTCATCTTCCTTTTCCACTTCGAATCATAGCTTTCACCTTGTGTTAACTGTATAGCTCTAATATATCTCTTCAAATCAGGCAATTCTAAACTACCTTACTCAACAACCAGCAAACGAACTCCAAAAATAAAAAACAGCGAGTAGATCCAAAATATCTATTAAAAGAAGCTCATCACTCAGGAGTGATAAGCTTCTTTTAATAGATATTTTGGATCTACTGGCTATGTTGTCTTTTAATTCTAAACTATCTTGTTTGACTGGAAGGATCACTTTATCCCACTTAACCCTTGATCTCCCAAATAAATTCCTTCAACTTTTTATTATTGTCCAGAAGTTCTCTGGTTGATAAAATATGTCTTATCTGTATATAAAACTAAAGGGACTAAACATTTTCACTGCTTGTATCTTGCTATCCATAGCCATAGACAAGACCGATGAGTTTCTCAGTTTTTGTATTATTGTTTTCTTAGTCTCTTAGGATCATAGGTTACTAGACTAATGGCCCTGGGGCCCTTACAAGCCTAGCCAAGAGTTTATCCCCAAAAAAGAAACCTCAATCAGCATCTGTCACCCCTGTCAATGAGGGACACGGGTGGAACCTCTGGGACAAATTTGTGGTTTCTCTTCCACTCATAAGATGTGGATATTTCTAGATTAGAACCATCAACACCATCACCTATACTAATTTCCCTAGTCCACTGAACCACACAAGATTCTCACAATATCCTTAGCTGCCATAACAGAATCCTTTTTAATCCATACTCCTAAATAATTCATTTTATCATGTAAATAAAGCAAACTTTTCTTGATTACCATACCGATTATATCCTTGCATTTCTGAGTCCCTTATTTTCTTTGCCAGCGGCTCTAAATATACAGCAAATAAAGGGGAAAGATGACACCCTGTCTGGTTCATCTGCTCAGATAAAACTTGTCAGAGAGGAACCCACCAACTTTAATTATCGCCTCCATTCCTTCATATATCCTTGTAATTAACCTTATTATTTTATCAGGAAATGCAAAGGATTCCATTGCCCTATTCAAAATCCCAGATTGCTCTGCCAAATGGTTTCTCTTTATGAAACAGTCATTTTCTTGCATTCTGCTTCCCTTCAGATCATCATTTTTGTATTGATGTCAAATATTTGCCGAAAAACTACACTGATCCATATGCATCAAATTTTGGCAACACCTTTGCCATTCTTTTAGCTATTATAGCCATAAACACTTATAATCACAGTTTAAAATTGAAATGGTCGTGGATCTGTTGGTTCTTTGAAGTATTTAGTTATTACAGCTACCAGAGCTTTCTTTGAGGATGTTGGTGCTTCCCTTCCTTTTGACGGACTGTTAAACAAAACTTTCCAGATCTTCATTGCTTTCTTCCCTCTAGCTTCCTAACTTCCACAGGAACACCATATATTCCAGAAGACTTTCATGCAGACTGATTATATGTCACTATTTCAGCTCCACCTGTTTTAACTGTTAATTACTGAGCCTCATCTAACTCTTTCCTTGACGTTCTTAAATCTTCCATAAATATTTCCATTTGTGCTTGCTTGATTTCCACATTTCTCAGCTTTATATAAATTTTCATAAATTTCAAAAATATCTGTATTACCTCTACAGGATCTCCGGTTATTTTTCTTGTTATAGGCACCTGAGTCTGGCAATAACCCTTTCTACTTTCTGCTACCCAAGCTGTTGTGTTAAAAGTTTTTGTGCTCGAGTTTTTCTAAAGTCATGCATATTATAAAGATACTCCCTTATCTTCTCTTTAACACTATGCAGTCATGCCTCTTCCTCTCATTCTTCAGTGCCTTAACCTTTGTCAGCCTCTTTAAATAAATTCATGTTACATCTTAACCACATCTTTTTCTTTTATTATTTCTACCCTATTTTTAAAACTCTACTTCTATTTTATCCCACTCACCAGCTAGAACTTCTGAATAATTTTCTATCTTCCCTAGTAACTCTCAATTTCCACAACCCATTCCTTAAATTCATCTATTTTTAAGAGGCAGGTGGGGAAACTGCCCAACTTAATACTAGAATATTGCCAAATTCTGGTAAGAACATTCACACAGGTAAATAATGCACTCTCCAAAGCTAAGGATACAGCATCCATGGGACCAGAGGACATCCCGGGCTGTGTACTACAAGAACTACAAAATGAACTGGCACCTCACCTAAGTGTCATGTTTAATCATAGCCTCACCTCAGGCTTCATGCCCACTTAGTGGCACACAGCTGCAGTTATCCCACTCCACAAGGGGGGATCCACCTTGGATCCTGGGAACTACCACCCCATCAGTCTGAGCAAGCCTAATCTGCAAGGTCATGGAACGTATTATCATGGAACTTATAAAGACATTGGGTTTGTGAAGGGCTGATCTTGTCTCGTGAACCTGACTGACTTCTTCGAATCAGTCTCCAGAGCTGTAGACGAGGGTAAGGCAGTCCACACAGCCTATCTGGACCTTGCCAAGGCCTTTGACACCATCCCCCACTCTGGAATCATAGATAAACTTACTAAGCTGGGCATTAATCCTTATGTCACTCGATGGGTTAACGACTGGCTTACTGACAGAACCCACACTGTAAAAGTAGCAGACTCCAAATCCAGCTCCAGACAAGTGGAGTACCTCAGGGTTCAGTCCTGGGACCGCTCTTGTTTGGCATCTAATTCTCTGAAGTACAGGCCAACACCAAGGGACTCTGGCTAACAAAACGTTCGCAGAGGACTGCAAACTAGGAGCCACTACTGAACCCCCAAATGATGTTGATACTCTACAAAAGGGCCTTATAGAAACAGATGCTTGGTGCCAGAGCCATGGGCTCAAGCTCAATGCTAAGAAATGTATAGTTATCCCCTTTGGGGAAAAACATGTACCCATGAATTACCACATAGGTGGCAGTACACTAAACAGTGAAAGTGTAATAAGAGACTTAGGGACACAGGTGGACAGTGGTCTCAACTTCGATAACCACATCGTCACAACAGTCGGGAAATCCTATGTGGCACACCTCATCACCAAGGGCTTTTCATCCAGAAAAAAGGAGGCAATTGTACCACTGTACTCATCCCTCATTTGACCCATTATAGAATACAACGCCCCATTTGGTATGTACCTCTCAAGACATCTGCAACAACTGGAAAGGCTGCAGAAATACCTCACTAAAAAAATCACATGCCTAAAGCAGATGCTCTACGCTGATCACCTTAAAAAACTCCAGCTATACTCTGTCGCATATCGTCTACTCAGAAGCGATCGCTGCTTAACATACAAGGCAGTGTCAAACCCAGAGCTGTTGGACACTACACTTAAAAGAAATCTCAATCCCTCAGAGCCACACACTCCAGGGATCTAAACCTTGCCATCACAATAAACAAAACATGCTGGAGGGATAGCTTCCTGACCCAGAGACTCCCCAGACTCTGGAATAGACTGACCATACATGTCAAGCTGAGCGCCTCCTCAAAAGGAACCTTGACGACTGGATGGGAGAAAGAAAATTCACCCCGGGGATCACGTCAGTCACCCTGCTAGACAGGGGTCCAGGGAAGTAAATAGCGTGGGAAGAAATAGCCAGGGAACTGTTATGGCTAGGCTTGTATAGACCCTAGGGCCAATAGCCTAGTACAAACCTATGAACCTACGAAAAAAGAAGTTATGTACTTACCATAACGTTCCATGTGAGTTGTTCTTCTTGCCTACATTCTTACTGATAGGTTCAGAGCCGATCCTCAGCTCCAAGTCGGCCAATTTGCAAAGCTCAAGGTCTCGAACAGCTCGAGGCCGAAGCCTTATTCCACAATGCACCTCTACTTTCCCCAGATCTTGTTTGCTGCCAACTAGCGTAAAACCTACCCCAGATTTCAAGGAACTCATACAGATCACTTGTGAGAGGAAACTCCTCAGGAGAACCAAAACCAAGATGGAACCTCTTGAACTTCCAGACATTGGATTGGTGTAGGTGAGGGGGGGGGCATAATAATGAAGGCGAGAACAACAACTCACATGGAATGTTATGGTAAGTACATAACTTCTTTATGTGAAGTTGTTCAATCTCGCCTTCATTCTTACTGATGGGTAGTGTCCCCAGCACCACAATCTTGGGTGGATCACGGGAGTACCTGCTTAAGGACAGCAGAATCAAATGAAGCCCTGTCCCTAGAGGCCTTGTCTACTTTGTAGTGAGATATAAAGGTATGTGGTTTTGACCATGTGGCAGCTGCACAAATTGAATCAAGAGGTAGCCTGGTCAAAAAGGCTACGGAAGTAGAAACCGCTCTTGTAGAATGAGCTTTGACTTTGTCATGTAATGCAATGCCTGCTTCATGGTAAATAAAGATTATACATTCAGAAAGCCATTTAGACAAGGTAGATTTGGATACCGGTGCACCTTTTTTAGAATCCGAGGAGGAGACAAACAGCTGATCAGCACTTCTATGGTCTTTTGTCCTGTCCAAATAGAAACAAAGTTGTCTATGGATGTCAAGTTTGTGAAGCATGTATTTCAACTGATTTGAGTGATTGGGAAAGAAAACAGGCAATTCAATCGCCTGATTAAGTGTGAATTTGAAACAAACTTTTGGTAAGAACAATGGATTTGTCCTGAGGGAAACCCTATCTTTGTGAAATATCAAGTACAGCTGCTTAATAGAATGGGCTTGCAACTCCGAAATTCTACATGCTGATGTAAAGGCCACCAAGAAAATGGTCTTCCAAGAAAGATATTTCAGCTCACAAGAAGAGGCAGGTTCAAAGGGCGGGAGAATAATTTTGGACAGGATTAGGTTCAAATTCCATGGGGAAGTAGGAGATATGATCAGTGGTTTTAAGTGCATCGTACCCTTCAAAAAAGCCTTAGCCAACTTGTTAGACATAATACCATTTTCAGATGCACCTATATGAGAATTAGAAATAGCAGCCAGTTGCTTTTGCAGCTCCTTCATTGAACAGTTTAGTCAGAAATTCCAAAATATCCGAAATGGAAGCCAGAAAAGGGTCAATGTTATTTTGCTGAGCCAAGATGGAAAACCTTTTCCACTTACTGAGCTAAAGTTTCCTGGTTGAAGATTTGTGGAAAGGTAAGAAAATATGTCGAGCCTCTTCTGATAAATTCTGGAACCTGGCTAATCTGGGTATTGGAGCAGCCAAGCTGTCAGTTTGATGGACTGGAGAGAAGGGTGAAGAGCTCCTGATGAGTGGGTCAACAAATCTGGCACTAGGTCCAGGATCCTAGGCTCCTCCAGTAGACGAAACTTCAGAAAGGGGAACCAACTTTGACGAGGTCAAAATGGGGCTATTAAGATAAGTGTCCTGCCCAGAAAGCTGGCTTTTTGTAAGACTTTGGGAAAATGGAGGGAAAGCATAAAGGAGCCCTGGAGGCCAATCGTGGACGAGTGCGTCCCTCGGGGTTGTGCCTGTTGAGGGATCAGGGCGAAGTAGTTGCTGCACTTGATGTTTGTGGGAGTAGCAAAAAGGTCTGGCCCCATCTGCGGAAAATCATTTCTGCGACTTCGTTCTTGAGAGACCACTCGTGAGGCAACAGAATAGCTTTGCTGAGTCTGTTCGCTATCACATTGGATTTCCCCGGGATGTGCATTGCTATCAGAAAGTGCTGGGTGGACTCTGCCCATTTCCATAATCTTAGAGCCTCTTGACATAGGGGATAAGATTTGGTTCCGCCTTTTTTGTTTATGTACCAGACTATGGCCATGTTGTCTGACTGGATCACAATCGTGCCTACAGGAAGACAGTCTTGAAAAGACTGCAACGCTAAAAGAACCGCTCTCATCTCTAGGACGTTTATGTGCAAATGAGCCTAGTGAGCCTGCCATGTACCTTGGGCTGTCTGTCCCTGATAATGGCCCCCCAACCCAATCAGGGAGGCATCCGTAGTCACTGTTGCAACTGGAGCCTGGAGGACAAATGGACGTCCCATAGTCACTGTCTCGGACGTTAGCCACCACCGAAGTTCGTCCTTGCAAGAGTTGGTTATCAGAACTGGGTGATTCATAAGTAAGGCCTGAAATGTCCACTGTGTGAATAGCAGCCACTAAAGAATGCGCATGTGAGATCTCGCTAGGGGTATTGCAATAAATCGATGCTGCCATAGTGCCGAGCAACTTGAGAATCTGCAATGCTGGTGCTTTTTGTCTTGACAGGAGATCCACAATTTGTTGCCGTAGGGTAAGCACTCTTCCTGGAGGGAGCTTTAGGGACATGCTGACTGTGTCTAAGTCTGCTCCTATAAACACTGTATGCTGCAATGGCAATAAAGCAGACTTTCCTGAATTTATCGTAATGCCCAGTTAGAAACTTGGATCTAAGGCAGTGTCCCTTGCCCGAATAAGTTGATGCCTGGTGGGAGCTGTGAGGAGCCAGTCGTCCAAATAAGGAAACACCCGGATTTCAAAATGCCTCATGTGAGCCATGACCACTGCCATGCATTTGGTGAAAACTCAGGGGGCTGTAGTGAGACCAAAGGGCAGGGCCCGAAACTGGAAGTGACTGGCTCCCTGCCTGAAGTGCAGATGATCCCTGGATGGCCTGGCCATTTTGATATGGTAGTACGCATCCTGGAGATCTATAAAGCGCATCCAATTGTCTCTACCCAAGAACAGGAGTATGGACTGAAGCGTGACCATCCGGAACTTCGTTTTTACCACATATTTGTGGAGTCTGCTGAGGTCCAAAATAGGTCTCCAGTCCCGTCTTCTTCGGCACCAAAAAGAATCTTGAGTAAGTTCCGGATCCTTGCTGGGACCGGCTGAATGACTTTTTTGCAATAGTTTTTAGACCTCTGTGGATGCCACATCCCATAGACTGGGTGGAACATCTGGGCTTCCTTTTGTTGGTCTGGGTTGTGAAAGAAACGGGATGAAATATCCTCTGGATGTAACGTTGTATACCCATCGGTCTTCTGAGATTTTTAGCCAGGCGCCTAGGTACAAAGACAAACGTCCCCCTGACTGCCTCCAGAGCAGGACAGTTGGGCTTCCTTTCAGGAGCGCTGATAGGGTTTCCAAAGGAATCTACTTCTCTGAAGTACAGGCTAACACAGAAGGTCTTTGGCTAACTAAATTCGCAGATGACCGCAAACTAGGAGCCATAATCGAAACTCCTATGTGGACATCCTACAAAAGGGTCTCACAGAGACAGATGTCTGGTGTCAAAGCGATCACCTCAAGCTCCATGCCAAAAAGTGCATGGTCATCCCCTTTGGTAAAACCTCTGAACCCATGAACTACCACATAAGGCAATAGTCTACTTAACACCAAAAGTGTGATAGAAGATGGGAAACAGGTGGACAGTAGTCTCTCCTTTGATAATCACATTGCCACAGTGGTCAGGAAATCTCTTCTACATGGCACACTTCATCGCAAAAGGTTTCTCATCCAGAAAAAAAAGAGGTCATTGTTCCCCTCTACTCATCACTCATTAGACCCATTATAGAGTACAATGCCCCTTTTGGTATGTACCTCACAAGACATCTACAACTGGAAAGGCCGCAGAAATACCTCACAAAGAGGATTACTGGCCTCAAACAGATGACCTACACAGACAGACTAAAAAATCTCCAGCTTTACTCCGTCACATATTGCCTACTCAGAGGCGATCTCTGCCTAACATACAAAGCTATGTCAAACCCCGAGCTGTTGGACATGCTCCACTTAAAGAAATCCCAATCCCTCTGAGCTACATGCTCTAGGGACCTAAACCTTGTCACCACAATAAACAAAACATGCTGGAAGGATAGATTCGTGTACCAGAGACTTTCCATACTCTGGAACAGGCTACCCATCTATGTCAAACATAGCTCCTCATTAGCACTCCAAGAAAAATCTTGATGATTGGATGGGCAATAGGAAATTCACCCCAGGGATCACTTCTGTGGTTCTGCTTGACAGGGGCACAGGAAAATATTTTTTTTGGGTGGCGAAAGCCAGAGTACCTTTTTGGCTAGGCTTGTATAGGCCCTGGGGCCAATAGCCTAGTACCTACCCAAGAACTATGAACCCTGGTACTGCGGACCCGCTCTGCCGCGTGGACGTTGTCTTCCATCATTGCCTCCTCCTCTGCCCCTGGAGGAGGCTTCACCTTGTGAGTTCGGAAAAGCTCCTTGGGTCTTACGGAACCACATTTTCCCTCTCCGTTGACCTTTAGGATAAGATCTAGTGGGGGTAGAAAAACGGACTCCTACGGCAGATAAAGTCTGACAGTCTTGCTCACATCTGGTGACGGTCTCGTTAACTTTTGGTCCAAACAAGATAGAACCATCAAAGGGGGCATTCACAAACGACGACTTAAAAGGGTCCGCAAAAGAACATAAGCGCATCCAGGAATGTCTTTGCAGAGCAATTCCTGTACCCACAGCCCTACTCATTCCATCAGTTGCATAAGAGACGAGGCGCATGGAAGAGTTTACGATGGAATTGAGGGTAGCAAGCTGAGACGTCACTTTGTCCACCACTGAATAGGCTACTGCACCCTGGGGAGCATCTCCAAGCTCCTTCAGATCATCTCTCTGAAGCCTTGTGAAGTGGGTAAGGTAGTTCAATGACCGAAGAGCAAAGGTCGTAGAACTGAACATGCGCTTCCCATATCTGTCCATGATCCTAGATTCGCTATTAGGAGGATGGACGGACGTAGAAGTCTCCATCTCTTTCTTAGTGGCTGCTGCCACCACCACTGCATCAACAGGTATGGGTTTGGATAAGGACGACTTATCTTGAGGCACTGAAATATACTTGTTGGGCCTCCTAGGGACAGACTCCATAGAATCCGGTGACTCCCATGCCCTTTGAGACAAAAGATCCATAAACTCATTGAAGGGCGGAGACACCCAAGAGGTGGAGAGTCGAGACCCGAAAGCCTTCAAAAAGCACGGATTCATCCTCGGTAGGGTTCAGGGGCTGCCAGTCACCCCTCTGCTTAAGGATCTCAAGGATATCCCCAAAGGAGATATCCGCAGAGGGGGACCTTGGGGACCCTTCCGATTCCTCCAAATCAGTGTCTGACATGATGGTTTCCTGGGGGGAATCTAAATGTCTCCTCTTATATAACCTCTTCAGAGGGACCTCCTCAGTGGGAACTACTGGGGAGGTCTCGGAAGAGCAGGGTTCCCCCAAAGGGGCATCCTGAGGCTCTGGGTCCCTACGCTTATGGTGGATCTGCTGTAACAGGGAAGATTCACCCGCTTTCCGTGAGGAGGTGGCTATATCAGAGGTTGTGGCAGTCTGTGGGAACAAAGCCCTCCTCATGGCATCGAAGGCACCACAGCTCCGATGCGAGGAAGCACCCAGGTTCGAAGACACGAAAGACACCTCCCGCACCAGAATCACCGGCTTAGAGCCAGAAGTAGGAGCTGAACACATCCGCGCCGAAGCCCCAAGGGGGAGAGTTGGAACAGACTTATCGGTTCGACCCCCTCCCCTGGAACCGACAGGAGATTGTCGGCTCCCAGATTCCGCTGTGGGAGGAGAGGACATCAGGATTGTCGGTACTGATGGTTCCACAAACGACTGAATAGCCTCCTCCAGCTCCGATGTCTCGATTCGAGTTGGAGGAGGAGCAGAAACAACAGAAGGCTTTGTCAGTTCCCAAGCTGCTTGAGTTGAAGCAGACAGAATTTTAGCTAGCGCTGGATCCTGTAAAAGTCTCCGTACCACTCGATCCACGTCCGAATCAGACAGTCTGGAAGCCCGAGAGGAAACCATCGATGGAGCCAGTGCACCCAGAAACGGGGTTCCAAGACTGGGGACCGGCTCCTACCCACTACCTGTACAGCTGGTTCTGATGACAATGCAGCTGAGACAGGAGCTTTGGATGATTTCGGAACAGAGCCCTTCGGACCCGAACTAGTTGAAGCTGGTGAAGAAGATTTTGGTTTTCCCGGAGCAGAATCCAAGTCTGACTGAAAAGCACACAATCAATCCATGCTCCACTAACTTACGTTTCCTTTCAGTCAAAACTCTAGCACTGAAACCATGGCAAATGGAGCAAACCTCTTTGAGATGGACCTCTCCCAAGCAATATACACAGGTGGATTGGCAATCAGTTCTCGACATCTTCTGACTGCATTTAGGGCATCTTTTGAACCCCGATTCTGCCTTCTCAGACATAGTAACAATAATACAGTACATGTCAGTAAAGAAAAACAACAATATACTGCTAACAAATGAAACTAAGCCTAACCGGCTACAAGAACAAGAAAAGCAGCTTACTGTAGCGAATTCCTAAAAATCTCTAGCAAACACAGAATAAAACAAAGAGGCTATGGAAAAAACAGAAAACAACCTAAAAATGGCCAAGAGCCTAACCGGCTAACAAAAAATTGCAGAAAACTGCAAAAGTCTAACTCGGCTAAAGGATATCGGCTAAACACAGACAGCAAAAAGGGCCAATGCCCAAACAAACGAGAAGAGATGGTTTTATGACCAAAAAAGAGAAAATCTGTAAAAATGGATAAAATGTCCTAACCACAAGCTTATGTAAAGTCTAAATAACAATTAAATATAGGATTATTTTGAAAATTTTGCACAAAAGAGTGAACTTATCTCTCCAACGGCCTGAGCTGTAGAGAACGCACGATCAGTTGCAGCGGCAAACTAGATCTGGGGAAAGTAAAGGTGCATTGTGGGATAGGGCTTCGGCCTTGAGCTTAGAGACCTCGAGCTTTGCAAATTGGCCGACTCAGAGCTGAGGATTGGCTCCGAACCCATCAGTAAGAATGAAGGCGAGATTGAAAAACTTCACATCACCAGTGTCTCATTTTCACTTCATTACCCTGCATTATGTTAGTTAATGTTGCATGATCTGAAATAGTTATTGGACGTTGTGTTGAGGCCTTCAATTAAATGCACATGTTCCAATGAAATATAATTTCTGTCTAGTCCAGTTTTGTACTTTGGGGAATAATATGTAAATTCTCTTGGCACTCCTACTACTGAACTCATGTCTTCCATACCAAATATTTTCATAAATTTCTTCAAATATGTTTTTGTTACATTTTCCCTTCTAGGTCCCCTAGATACAGCCTCACTGTTGAAAACCAAGTTCCAGTACCCACCTATAATATTCACTACTGAAAGCAGATTATTTCTCCCAAATTTTCTTTTGTTCCATAATAGCAGTGTTAGGTGGAATGTAAATACATGCCAGTGTAATACTCTTCCCTTGCCAGAAACCAATTATTACTATAAATCTACCATTATTATTTTTTCATCTACTATCACTGCTAGTGATCCTCTAGTAATTAACACAAATACTTCCAGTTTTCTTAGTCTCTGACATTCTGCTGAATATCCATCCTGAAATCTTTATGTCAAATTCACATGCTCATTCCTTTCCAAATTTGTCTCCTATAGTACTGCTACTTAGGTTCATAGGTTCATACTAGGCTATCTGCCCTAGGGCATTTATAAGATTAGCCAGAGTGTGTTTGGCTTTCGCCACCCATTTTAAATTGATTTTGCTATGCCCTTTTTCGAGGTTAGTATACTGTGCCTCTGTCTAACAGTGACACAGAAGTGATACCCGGGGTAAAACTACGATCTCTCATCCACTCATCAAGATTCCTCTTGAAGAGAGGAAATGAGGGACTCTGCCTAACCTGGACTGGGATTTTATTCCAGAGTGAAGGGAGCCTCTGGGTTATTAATCTGTCCCTCCAGCATGTTCTATTTATTTCAGTGCTGAGGTTCAAGTCTCTCGAGCGCGTAGCTCGATGGGATTTGGATTTTCTGAGGTGCAGCATGTCCATTAATTCCGGGTTGGACATGGCTTTATACGTCAGGCACAGATCGCCTCTGAGCAGGCGGTATGCCACTGAGTAGAGCTGGAGTTTCTTTAACCGGGCAGCATATGGCGTCTGTTTGAGCCCTTTGATCCTCTTGGTGAGATACTTTTGGGGTCTTTTCAGTTGCTGCAGGTGTCTGGTAAGGTACATCCCAAAAGGGGCATTGTACTCAATTATGGGCCTGATGTGGGATGAGTAAAGAGGCACGATGACCTCGCCTGATCTAGATGTGAATCCCTTCATGATTAGGTGGGCTATATAAAATGTTTTTCTAACCACTTTGGCCACGTGGTTGTCAAATGAGAGACTGCTATCAACTTGGGTCCCCAGGTCCCTAATTACTTCTTCTGTACTTAATGGATTACCACCTATGTGGTAATTTGTGGGCACTTTGTTTTTGCCAAAGGGGATGACTATACACTTTTTGGCATTTAGCTTGAGGCCATGGCTCTGGCACCAGTTGTCTGTTTCTATGAGGCCCTTTTGGAGGATGCTTGTGTCGGCTGGAGTCTCGATTAGAGCGCCCAGTTTGCAGTCATCTGCAAACTTGGTCAGCCACAGTCCTTCCGTGTTGGCCTGTACCTCCGAGAAATATATACCGAACAGGAGAGGTCCCAGGACTGAGCCTTGTGGGATGCCACTTGTAACTGGTTTGGAGTCTGACATGGCTCCAGCAACTCTAACCACGTGGGTTCTGTCCTTGAGCCAGTTTGCAACCCATCTAGTGACATGGGGTTTATATTTAAGCTGGTGAGCTTATCTATCATGCCCAAGTGGGGTATTGTATCGAAGGCTTTTGCGAGGTCCAGGTAGGCTGTGTGGACCACCTTCCCCTCGTCAATGGCCTTGGTGACTGTTTCAAAGAAATCGACCAGGTTTAAGAGGCAGGATCTGCCCTTAAAGCCAAACTGGGTAGGATCCAGTGTCTGTAGGTCCCCAAAATCTTTTTTTTATGAGGTCCATGATGATCCTTTCCATAGCTTTGCAGACCAAGCTAGTCAGGCTTATGGGGCGATAGTTTCCAGGATCCGTTGAGGCACCACCTTTGTGGAGAGGGACCACTGTTGCTGTACGCCACTCTTTGGGTACATATTCTGTGGTAAGGCTGAGATTGAACAGTAGTTTTATGTTTGGGTTTAGCTCTTCTTGGAGTTCATGTAGGACGCAGCCCGGGACACCGTCTGGTCCCATTGATGCTGTTTTTTGCTTTGGAGAGGGCAGCTCTTACCTGAGCATCTGAGATGTCAGGGGGGCAGCACTCTGCTGGGATAGATATGTGCCCTTTTGGTGGGGAGGGGGGGGGAGAGAAGTTTGCGCTGAACCTGTCAGCTAGGATGTTGGCAATGTCTGTGGGTTCGGTGTATTTTTTGTCATTTTGGACTAATTCTGAGCATATCTGGGAATTCCCACCCAGGCTCCTAACATAACTAAAGAAAGCCTTGTGATTATCCTTAGTGTCCTGTGCAATATTTCTCTCGAAGCTGGCCTTAGACGATTTTATGAGTGCCCGTAGTTTTTTGCTAACACTGATCAGAGATGCCTTCCCTGTTTGGGATTTTGCTCCATCATGTAGTAGCTTCCTCCTTCTATTGTATAGTTTGTTTATGGCTGGGGTCCACCAGACAGGACGTCTGCCTTTGGAGGACTGGGTCTTGGTTTTATTTGGGATTGCATGATCCATGCATTCCTGAAGGTGTTCATAGAATGCGTTTATAAAGGATTCTGCGGTCTGGGCCGTATTTTCCACAGGCCCGGGGGCTTTGAAGGATTCCACCTCGGTTTTGAGAAGTGTGAAATTTGCTTTAGAGAAGTTTTTCACTGTGGTTTTCAGGGCAGGGGGTGGTGTCGGGATATCCAGTGAGATTAGTTTATGGTCTGATCTTACCACTGAGGGATACACTTCTGGTCTGGAGCATAGAGTCCCCATGTTGGTGATGATCAGGTCCAGTATGTTTTCCCCTCTTGTAGGAGAGGTAACAAGTTGTTCCATAGCATTTGAGTTTATAAATCCTAGGAACCTTTGAGCTAGGGTGTTGGAGCTAGAGTAATGCTCCCAGTCTATGTTTGGGTAGTTGAAGTCGCCCAATATAATGGTGTTTGGAAAGCCCTTCATATTTTCCAGTGTTCTCAGGAAGGCCGAGTGGGGTTCCTGGGTTTGGGAGGGTGGTCTGTAGCAGGGTATAAACTGGAAGGCGGTTTTACCCACTGTTAGTTGCACATGGATAGTCTCTGATGCTTCGTGCTGTGCCACCAACCTGGAGGTGTGGGTATCTTTGACGAATATTGATACTCCCCCTCCTTTTCTGGTTCGGTCCAAGTTTTGGGGCCGAAAAGCATGGTATGAGGTATAACCTGGTAGTGCTGGGGTGCTCTCGGGAGCCTTGAACCAGGTTTCTGTTACTGCACAGATATCGATGTTCTCCATGCTAAGGAGAATTTCGAGTGCATGCGTCTTGAGGTTTAGACTTCTGGCGTTGAGTAGCATTACTCTTAGTGTCTTATCCCTTGTGATACCTATGGAGGTGGGTTTGTCTTTTGAGCCTTGCCTAAAAAAGGCACTATGGGGGTAGCAAGAGCCTTTGCCAATATCCAAAAGCCCAGGGGTGACAGGTGCAAGCCATCCCTAGCGAAGCATCGTGGCCTGTCGAGCATGTCATCCCAGGCTGACAGGCATTGGATCCTCTTTGAATGACACCAATACTTAAGCCAGTTGTTGAAATTGATCATCTTGTCTTCATATTGTAGCATCATTCTTGGTGAGGGTAAGATGCTACTCAAGGTCAGGGTCATACCGGCTTGGGCCACATGCTTAGAGAGCTCCTCTATGTCTCTTTTCATGTAGTCCAGGGAGGTACATCTCAGGTCATTCACACCAGCATGGACAATGACAGAGTCATATTTGTACTTGCCTTGGAGTGACCTGAGTGCTTCTGTTGTGGCGGATCCTAGCGCCCGACAGGCAGCTCACCGTGACCTTTTCCTTGTTCATCCTGGTGAGCGGGATGTCAGTGTGCCTGATGATAGAGTCACCTATTACAAGTGTATCAGGTGTGTTGTTTAGCCTTAAGGGCTGTGGCTGTTCGGCACACTGGCTTCGTGAGCTATGTGTTGCACGTGTTTTGTTTTGGGGTAGCGGTTGCTTGGGTGTCTGCTTTGGAGGTCTCTGCTGCTTAGGCAGATTTTTATTTAGAGCCTCAGAGTATGTTTTTGTGTGTTTATATGTTTGGTTTGCTGTCGTGGTAGGTCTATGAGAGACTGGAATTGTAGTGAGTGTGGTTTCCTTCTCCTCCTGACAGGTTTCGCCAATACTGAGTTGAGAGGGCTTAGCCTCCAGTTTGGCTATATGGTTGCATTGCACTCTGTATTTCTTAATATAATTCAATACTCTTACCTTTTTGTCTGCACATGTGGTGCGGCAATTATGATGAATTATTATTCATACCTATTATACAGGACAGCTCTTTTTTAGATGCATATTTCCAGCTTTTGTGTTACACCCACTAATGTTAGTCAGGCTCATCTTTTATATGGTAGTTTCTTGACATCTCCATTTGAACCTATGTCACATTTTACAAGACTTTGCTTTTCGTTTGAAGGTTTTCATTAAAACAAACACCTGTATTAAAACAAATGCAAAAAAACTATGTACATCTTCAAATAATTAAGTTTAATCCCCCTGATAGGAGCAATTGTTCTAAATTGACAGCTGCACTCACAGGCATTACTGAACCTAAAACTAAGGTCATCCATGTTAAAATGCATGTTACAGCCTGCGCTCCTACTTACAGGAGCTGCTGTCTGTTCTTGTCATATCTTCATTCCCTTCCCAGATCTGAAAAGCAGCTTGTATGCTTTCAGAAAACATTAACTTTTATCCTTAAGAAAAAGTGCACTGGCTATTGTTAAATTAAACTAAATTATACACCGTTCTAGTAAATATACCAACGTATTTGGGTATCAGGAATGCTGCCAAATTTTACTTTCTTCCAATAATTTCAAACAATTTTTACTAAGCTGCCTGACATTTTAGCATCTGATGTTGATTCCCTCAGCAAAACAATTGCCAGAACTCTCGAGATTTATTGTCTGCATCTGTAGTCAGCTTGTCTCTACAGAAACATAAAATGTACAGCTGCCCTCAGCTGCACTCTTTCAACACACATTGAGCATTTATTTGCTAAAGGAAAATGTTTCACTACATTCAGTGTTCTCTTATTTTTAAGGCCCAGATGCTTACAGAAAAAAAAAGCTTATTAGATTAAGACAATGGCATTAATCAAGGCCTTCACCTATGCAAAAGTAAGAGAAAACATCTCGGCTTTATACATATTATAATCACTGCACTTTTGCACCCCATCCCTCATCCCAACAGCCCAATATTACAGCATGTTAAAGTATGTTTAAGTTATTTCCAGCTTTTCTTCTCTTTCTACATTGGAAAAAGTACTTATTTTATTTAGTGTATTTATCACATACAACAATCACTGAAAATGCTTTACTATATAACACGCAGTTTACATCATGAGAAAGTTTATACAGATATTGTTAAGAACAAGATTTGTTTTACTTGGTTACTTTTTTCCCTTTTAGTGTATTTCCAAACATTAACTGACATGAAGTGGAGTATATACATTTCAGCCCCTCCCCCCCAACAAGTTTAACAAAGTCAACAAGAGTCCAGTCTTTCTCAGCAACTTTTTCTTACAAAGCCATATTTCACAAATGTGATTGATGCTATGCAGTCTCACATTTATTTACTCATTTCAGTGTTTTTTTTCCCTGTTCATTTCCATCTCGCAACCCCCGACTGGTTCAAGTTCAAGGTACTCCAGGTTCTTCTAGTAAACTCTTGCCCTTTTTCAGTCTCTCAAGCATTTTCCTTTGGAACATTGGAAACTGTTTCACTAGCAAAGTCTCTGTATGAGCTTTATTATCAGACAAATGAGAGGCAGTGTTCCTTTCTGTCTGATGGTTCACTTTTGGTTGGACAAACTTTTATATTTTCCTCCCTAGCCTGTTCTGCATCAAAAATTATTTTGATCTTCCAGAAAAAAAAATATTCAGGAGACAGCTGGATACAGCATCTTGAATCTCCCACATGCCTCCCAACATTTCCAGATTGCTGAGATAAATGTGCTTCTCCTCTGCCTGGTGTACAGTGACTTATTTTTTTCACAAACACTATCTCCAATTTGTAATACTTTGCCCTTCTTCCACAGTTTTCTCAGGATCAACTCTTTCTGCTGGTATGGATTGCATCTTTGCTAATAGAGGTCTTGGCTTCATTCTTATTGCCAGGTCTGGAACATATTCACAGTGGGGCCTTTCAATTAACAAATTCTGCTGTGGATTACCAGTCCAGTTGCTTATTTGTGATTTTACAAAATTAAAACCGTCTGCTCCTTCCAGTTTCTCTGGTACAGCAGAAAAGCAAAGGTTTTCTTTGTGCACTCTATCCTGTAACTCTACCATTTTTAAAACAACTTTTCTTAACAAAAGACTGAAAAAAAATGGAAGAAGTTTTAAACAGATATTCAGACAAACTGATAATACTGCACAAATCAGAGGTCAATATGAAAAGGCTGAATGAGTATGAATTGCTCAAGAAGAGAGGTTTCAAAAATGGTAGAACTAGGGGACAGAGGTCAGGGAAAAACCTGAGATTTTCTGTTTTACCAGAAAACGAAGGAACAGACTGTATTAATTTTATGAAAGCACAAATAAGGAACTGGACTGGTATTCCACAGCAGCATTTGTTAACTGCACATTTTGTGTATGCTCCAAACAATGCGACAGGAATGCAGCCAAGACCTACATTAGTAAAGATGCAATCCTACCAGCAGAAACAGAGTGGACTTTGACAAAAACTGTGGAAGAAGGCCAAAGTATTAAAAGTTGCAGATTACTCACTGTACACCAGGCAGAAGAGAAAAAAAACTTATTCCAGCAACCAGGGAATGTCGAGAAGCAGGTGTAGCAGGTGTGAGCTTCAAGCTGCTATATCCAGCTGCCTTCAGAATCTTTTGTTCCTGGAAGACCAAAGTAATTTTTTGATGCAGAAACACTAAGCAAGAAATACAAAAGCTTGTCCAACAAAAACTGAGCAATTAAGCAGAATGGGACTCTGCTTCTCATTCTTCTGACAATAAAGCTCATACAGGGAAACTTTGCCAGTGAAACCTTCTCCAGTGTTGCAAAAGAAAAACACAGGAGTTGACCACAAAAATTGGGAGTACCTTGAAATTGAACTGGAGTCTGGAGCTGGGAGATGAACAAGACCTACCAGAAACATTATTACAAAGCATAAGTTGCATTTGTGAAATATTTCTATACAAGAAAGAGGAAAGAATGAACTTTATTTGACTTTGTTAAACATGTGAGGGACAAGAGCATTTGCCTCACTTCATCTGATTAATGTTTGGAAGGATACTAAGTGGAAGGGAAGAAGTAAAATGTTACCAAGTAAAACAGTTTCTGTTCTTAACAGCATTTCTACAACACTTCACGATATAAATTAATGTTATATAGTGAAGCATTTTAGTTTTTGTTTATGTGATAAAGATACTGAATTAAACAGATACCTACATTTCTTAATATGAAAGAAACAAAAGGAATTAACAATGCAAAAAAAAAAAAAAAAAAAAAAATATATATATATATATAAAAGAGAGGGGGGAAAGCATGGACAAAAGTACGACGGTTAATAGATTGTAATCTTAGGTTGCTGGAGTGGGGGATGGGATGTAGAAGTACACAGATCATAATATATCTAGAGCCAATATGTTTTCTCTTACGTTTGTATGGGTGAATGTCTGGATTAAGACTCTTCTCTTACTCTAACTGGCTATACTGAAAACAAGTAAATAAAAGACCACTGAATGTAATGAAAAGTTTCCCTTAAGTAATAACCTGTGTCTTAGAAGCCTGCAATTAAGGGCTACATTTTTCTTTTTCTCTTATGTTTCCACGGACACAAGCTGATTACAGGGCAAAAAAAAACACTGGTTTCATGTTTTCTGAAAGTGTGCAAATTGTTTTTCAATTCTGAGAAGGGAATAAAGATATAGAAAGACAGTAATTAGTTTAATTACGAGCACAGGCAGTAACATTTGTCTTAGCACGGATAACCTTAAATTTGGGTCAGTGAGTGCCAGTGTCTGCAATTGTCTATTTACAAAAGCTGCTCCTACTCCATTACATGTGAGGATGTACAAAGTTTTGTATTACACTAACAGGTTATAGGAGTGTTTTTTTTTTTTTTTTTAATTACCAAACCAATAGTGGTGTGATGCGAGAATAATCTACCAAGGACTTTACTGCAACTAAAAATTACAGATGTTAAGCTCTTGCATCCATCCATACATAGTAGAAAGGACTTCATCAGAATAAATGTACTAAACCCCTGCTCTCCACATCCAGGAATCTAGACCTTTAACATAGTAAATTTTCATTCATTAAAATCCATCATAAAAAAAAATAAATAAATTAATAGTGAGAATCTCACACCTTAAAAGATAAATTCATTATAAAACTCACAATGACACAAATATTACTGCAGAAATATTATACAGTAAGAACACAAACATATGAATAAAACATATACGTGTATATATGAAATACAGGTTAAAAGCACATTTAAAAATAAATTAGTTCTATAAAAATATTACTAAGGAACATCTGTACAAAATGAACTAGAACAGAAGCTGCCATTAAAAAAGGAAAAATCAGTAGAGCATATAAAAATAATGCATGATAACTATAAGAATCAACCACAGGATGTTAGAAAGTATTGAGAAGAGATTGGATAAGCAATTCACAAAGAAATAATGGTAGGATATATGCATGTCTCCTAAATATGCAACAAAATCTAGAAGATTTAAGATTTTTGCCTGGAAATGTTTATACAGATATTTTTATACCCCAAGTAGACTCCAGAGAATTTTTCCTCAGGCAGACTGTAAATGTTGGAGGTGTGAAGGGGAAGAAAGAGGTAATTGGAAACATGTTTTCCAGGAGTGCAGTGAGTTGGGGGACTTTAAGGATTCCTTACAGGATGCACTTTTGGAGATGCCGGTTGGGCAGATTGGTGTGACAAGGGAGATGATTTTTCTGAGCTGTGATACAGAATCAGAATTGCCTAGACATGGTAAGGCCTTGCTGTTTCTAATTACGATGACTGCCACAAAAACAATTAGAAAATGGAAATCAAATCTAAACCAGCTATACTGGAAGCAGTGAACATAGTAACAGATAAATCAACTGGAACCGAGATCTTTAGAAAAGGATAGGAGCAAACTACATAGGAAAAAATGTGAATTGTGGGAACAATACAAAGAAGGAATGAGGTCTAACAGGTAGCAGGACTTAAATACACCATGTAATGTTTGAGTGAGAATGACTGGATAAATCAAAAGTGATGTATAATGTTTCCAACTGGGAGTGTGTCAGTATGGTGTGTGATGTAAAATGCTTGCGACTAGGATTGTGTGTGGTTTGTTTTCATTTATATAAATGTATGATTGCCTATTTAAGTAAGTGATGGTTTAATAAACATTTTTCTGGTTTAAAAAAGGCAAGAATTGAATAATTTATGTAATATTGCTTAGATTATATAATATATAGCAATATATGTTAGGTATAATGTTTGTTATATTAATATAGTTTGAGTACTTTTATATGACTGTAAACTTGCTTATATCACAAGTGATAATTCAATAAAGGTGTTTGAAGAAAATCTTCTTGCCCATTTTATATACAAAATTGGGCTTTGTCCCCACTAATTTATAAATACCTTTATTAACCTTATAAATACTCCACCTGTTTTTGATA
The DNA here is from genome assembly GCF_019279795.1 of Protopterus annectens. Lineage (NCBI taxonomy): Eukaryota > Metazoa > Chordata > Ceratodontiformes > Protopteridae > Protopterus > Protopterus annectens. Next base: position 833,233,723 of record NC_056733.1, read on the forward strand.
ATATTTTAATAATATTGGAATTTGAGTTGCATTTGAGTACAAAGGGTTTATCCTGATATTTGTTATCTACCATCTTCACTGTTGCATTACAGTATCTTGGGAGCTTAATAAACCTACACCTAAAAGGGTTTTTGTAATGGTTACCCCAAAAAGTTCACCCTATCTTGATTCAATGAGAGTGCAAATTCAAGGAATTCAGTAGTGTTGCTCATATAATGAACAAATTCAATGGCATCTGAACTGGTACCATACCATAATATAAAAATATCTAAATATCTTGTGTATAATTCACGATCATAAAACTTAGAGGAAAAAAATCATTTTTCCCGAGTTTTGGGCTGCTACAGTAGGTATATATTAGGGGTGCATTATATTCTTATGTACCTTGGCTCACTGGTTGACAAAAAATGCTCCTACTCTTAAAGGTGTTCTTGGCATGAAACAAACCTTCTGAGGTGTTTAAATGGGGTTTAATGTTACCAAAATGTAGTGCCAGTTTAATGTTTCTAGTAAAAGAGGAAACTGGTGCCACAAGGACTGAGGTGCCTTAAGTTTCCAAATAATGTGCAAATTGGTGCAGTCATTTACAAGGAATTCACTGATATTCCTGACCAGCATGGGTTTCAGTCAATGACCGCTACTATTACGTTTAATGAAGTTACCAGACAAGAACTTTTCTGTTAATAATGACTTCAACAACATTAATCAAGATGTATTATTTGTTTCTTTGTCTAGTGAATATAGGTAGGTCTTTTCTAAGGTGGATCACAATGAAGATATTAGTGCCAAGAAAAGCAACAAGTTGTTAGAGGATCTAAAGCGATACAGAGAAGCAACAATAAGGTTAGTATGAACAAGTTCAATACAGATAACTCTCACAGGACATTTCATAATTTCATACAACTATGAATAAACAAATTGTTTCCACACTTAATGAAGAAAGTAATAGAGGGTATAAGAAGGATACACAAGCAAGCCCCAATGAAAACCATTCTAGTTCAGCCCCTCACTCTCTTGACCCTTTAGAGTATCCCCTCAGGAGATCAGGGAGTCTAGTGAACAGACATCAAAGGAGGATCGAGAACAGAAATTCTCCACAGGATTGCTGGTACAGCAACAACCAAAGGAAGAACAAAAGGAGAGAGAGAGAGAACACAGACATCTTACTATAGAAAGGGGGAGTTCTGAGTTACAATGATTTTAACATTTTATTGCAGTTATTTAAAAAGATTAGATTATTTTAAGTAGTTTGAAAAATAATTTACTTTTGTCTCCTCCCAATCCTTTAATTTAGCTGACTGACATAATTAAAAACTGTTTACTATAAAAATTAAGTTGGCACTACATTTTGGCAACATTAAACTCCCTTTAAAATATTGAGGTTTGTTTCATGCAAGAACACCTTTAAATGAGAAGATTAGATGTCAACCAACAAGCTACCCTACAGTACAGGTTATTGAAAGAGCCTGCAAATAAGATATTTATGATTATTTTGGTAACAAAAAACAGGAAACTTGTAACTTGACCCAAGCTGACAGGGAACCTTTTTTTATCCTTAAAAAATAATCATACTGTAGGATTACGCAACTGAACAATGGGGGTGGTATAGTTTAATACGATGCTACTGATTATACAAGTGATATGTTTGCAAATTTACAGGATGTGGGTACATATGAACATTTTTGTAAGAATCAAATAAATATACCTCTTATTAGAAAAATAGAGGATTGGCTGCTACAAGGCAGCATTTCCCCCCACTTTTATGAATTATTTACAAAATAGTTATCCAGTTATACCCTCCATTTTGTAGTTTCCCAAGACAGATAAGTGTGCAATGCACTCCCCCATACAGACCTACTGTAGCAGCCCAAAACCTATCCATATGCAATACTCGACAGGTGAATGAAACCATTGCTTGAGATTAAGACTCTTATGCTTAAACACTCATGGGATTTTTTGGGAGAATTAATAATTTATACATGGACAATTTATCATTTCTCACAGTTAACATTTAACTATTTTCTTGTGCACCCCAAATTTTAAGAGATGGATATTTCCATGAAGCCTTACTTGATTGTAATTAAAAAAAAAAAAATATATATATATATATATATATATATATATATATATATATATATATATATATATATATATATGTTATTTATTTATTTTATTTTACATTTGTTAACCGGGAAATTCCGACTGGACCAGGTCCATTTTCAGCGGAGGCCTGGGGAGAAAAGCTCCAACATCAAGTTATACAAATACAGTACATCCAGCATAATACACAAAACAGGTTACATCATGTATGCTGAGCATAGTAATATAACAAGAATTAATAAAAACACTCCAGGTAAAAGATATAGAACATGGGTAAAAAGACAATGTCAGTCATACTTTGGTAAGAAAAGAAAATATATCAAGTAAGATTCTACAGTTAAAAGTACCCTTTCAGATGACCAAGCCTACAGGGGATCAGAGAGGAATTTGGGGAGTTAATAGTAGTATGGGTAGGGTTATGTGATACAAGGGCATAACCATGTACTAAGAAGGTGCGATTTGAGGGAGTTTTTGAATATGGATGTGGAGGGGGCAGTGGACACAGATAGGGGAAGAGAGTTCCAATTTCTGGCAACGGTGTGGGAGTAGAGCGCTTTCCCTGCACTATTGTTAGCCTTGGTGATGGAGAGGAGAGATTTTTCACTGGATCTTAGGTATCGGTTTGTAGTATAGATAGTAAGTAGGTTGGATAATGAGGGTTTTTTTCAGGATATTTGAGAATATTGTAGGCTGTGCCCAGCTGGTTATAGTTAAGTAGCTGTGGTAGCTCAAGCCATTTTAGTTCTTTTAGTGCAGTACAGTGATGGGTTCTATAGGCTGAGTTAGTAGCAAACTTGGCTATTTTATTGTAGCATGATTCTAGTTTGTCTAGGTCACATTGTCTGATTTGGGTAAAGATTGGTGCTGCGTATGGTTGGATAACAATTAAAATTTTTTGAAGGAGGATTTTATAGGCAGATTAAGGAAGTAGCTACTGGTGTGGAGTGTACCCCCCTGTTTGCTTAGTACTATGGACTTGGGAAAAGCAATTTATTTTTTCCTCTAAGTATTATAACCATTATGTTTTATTCTTCAGATATTTATTCTTCAGATATTTTTATATTATGGGATGGTCCCGAGGTATATGCCATCAAATTTGCTCATTATATGAACACTACTGAATTCCTTAAATTTCTATACACAGTGAATCTAGACAGGGTGAACTTTTGGACACTTCCATTTTTATTTCTGATAGGGGGGGTTGTATTAAATATGGACAGAAAATCCACACTTAGCAATACACTCATATGTAAAAGTGATTAACCACTACCCCTTAAGATGGGGTTAGTTAAGGGGCAATATATTAGTCTAGCCCATATGATTTCTAGTAGGGATACTTTTGATCAAGAAAGGAAGAAACTTCAAAATATGTTTATCTATGCAGGTTACCCCAAAGAATATGCTTACTAATATTAGTAATAATATCTTCAACAAATGGACTTACCATTACATATCCCTTTGAATGAAGGTTTATCGGACTTTCAAAATACTACAGACAATCCAACAGTGAAGATAATGGATAACAAATATCAGGATTAAGTCCCAACTCAAATTCCAATATTAATACAAATATTATCAAAAACAACTAGAGTATTTTAAGGCTAACAAAGGTACTTATAAATTGGTTGAGGCAAAACCCAATTGTGTATGCAAAATGGGAAAGAATTTCAAGAACCTTTTAATACAAGGAGGCTCCGTGAACTATAACAAAACGAATAGGGGGGAAAAGAAAATGTGGAAATTGTCCTCAATGTAGTTACAACTTTATTGGCCAATTATATAATTTTAGATAGTTTTAACAAAGTCAAGATCGATTTATATTCAGGTAATTGCAGCAGTAAAGGTGTGGTTTATTGAGCTAATTGTAACAATCGTACAGTTTTTTACAGCAGGAAAACTGAAAAGGTTGTTTAAGAAAAGACTTTATAAGCACGTTTATGACATCAATAGAGGGAATACAGCAATGCCCTACACAGAGAGTCAAATGGAATGTGTGAACTGTTCAAGTTTTAAGTTTGGTATAATAGAACAGCTTCAACTAGATCGCAAAGTGGTCTTTTGGGAGAAAAACCTCGAATTTAAGGACCTGGTTTGGCAGATGAGGTTGGATGATTCTCTCTCTTTCCAGGGTTGAATGACCATGTCTTGATAGTTCCCGTTTTGAAAATAAGGTTGGAGCGTTCTCAAAACAATTAATTTCTGTTCAATATTTCAATACACTTCATATGTTGCTTAATATTTTTGTCCCGTGCATTTAGGTTCATAGGTTCATACTAGGCTATCTGCCCGAGGGCATTTACAAGCCTAGCCCATAGTTTTGTGGCTTACGCCACCCCTTTAGTATGGGGAACTATACCCATTATTTTGCTGTGCCTCTGTTGAGCAGTGACACTGAGGTAATCCCTGGGGTATATCTGCGATCTCCCATCCATTGGTCAAGATTTCTCTTGAACAAGGCCAGCGAGGTGCTCTGCCTCACATATACCGGGATTTTATTCCACAGCATAGGGAGTCTTTGGGTGATGAATCTATCCCTCCAGCACGTCCTATTAATAGCCGTGTCGAGGTTTAAGTCTCCCGCCCTTGTGGCTCTGACGGATCTAGATTTTTTGAGGTGAAGCATATTCATCAAATCTGGGTTTGACATGGCCTTGTATGTTAGGCAAAGGTCACCTCTGAGCAAGCGGTGCGACTGAATAGAGCTGGAGTTCTTTCAGTCGGGCAGCATAGGACAGATGTTTGAGACCCTTTATCCTTTTGGTGAGGAACTTTGTGGCCTCTCCAGCTGCTGCAAGTGTCGGGTCAGATACATTCCGAATGGGGCATTGTACTCAATCATTGGTCTGATGAGTGATGAGTATAGGGAGACTATGACCTCCCTTGATCTAGATGAGAATCCCTTCATGATAAGGTGGGCAATGTAGAAGGTCTTCCTAACTACTTTAGCTACATGGGTGTCGAATGACAGACTACTATCAACCTGGGTCCCCAAGTCCCTGATAACTTCTTCTGTACTCAGTGGATTGCCACCTATTTGGTAGCTAGGGGTAACCTTGTTTTTCCCGAAGGGTATGACTATGCATTTTTTGGCATTTAACTTTAGGCCATGGCTCTGGCACCAGTTATCCGTTTCTGTGAGACCCTTCTGAAGGATATCTGTGTCAGATGTGTTTTCTACTATGGCGCCCTTTTTGCAGTCATCTGCAAACTTTGTCAGCCATAACCCTCCTGTGTTTGCTTGTACTTCGGAAAAGTAGATGCCAAACAAGAGTGGGCCCAGGACTGAGCCCTGTGGTACACCACTTGTGACAGGCTTTGAGTCTGACATGGCGCCAGCAACTCTGACCCTGTGGGTTCTGTCACTCAGCCAGTTTGCAACCCATCTTGTGATGTATGGGTTAACATTTAAGCTGATGAGTTTTTCAATGATACCCGAGTGGGGTATTGTATCAAAGGCCTTTGCCAGATCAAGGTAGGCTGTATGGACTGCCTTTCCCTACAGCCTACATGTTTGAAGATATTTCATACAGTACAGACATATACTTTTGTATCCTCAATATACGTTTGTGATATTTATATCGCTATGAATTTTTGAAATGACTATCTTTTATGGTGTGAAATTCTCACTATGAAATTATTTTTTGATGGTGGATTTTATCAAAAGAAAATCAGCTCTTTTAAAGGTCTAGGTTCCTTTAAAAATTATCAATAGGGCTGTGTTGTCGGTATTTAAATATGGAGGGTAGCATCTATTCCATTTAGTGTTCTGATGACGTATTGTCTATTATGCATGGGAGAAAGTGCTTAACTTCTGTATATTTTGGTTAACTTGAAGTCACTAGTGGCTTATTCTAATCTCTCTAGTTTTATCTTTTGCTCCAAGCAACACCACTTTTGCTTTGGATATTAGATGGTCATGTAGTGTGTGATGCCTTTGTTTGGTTCTAGGTTTTCATTAAAACAAAAAAAATTGTAAAATGTGAGACAGGTTCAAATGGAGATGGTAAGTAACAACTGTATACGAGATTAATCTGCCAAACATTAGTGGGTGCATGTATCACAAAAGCTGAAAATAGATATCTACATTTTTTTAATCAAGAAACATCTTTACTGAACCATCACTTATGACATAAGCAATCATACATTTATACAAATGAAAACACCACCACCACAAATTGAAACTTCAGAACATTCAAACCACAACAGCTCACAGCACCAAATTAGGTGAGACAAAAGAAATTGCAAATAAATGCCAAACTTTATTGGTAATGGTTAAGTGCTTTCTTCTCCTTCAAGAGACTTCACCAGAACTGCTTAACCATTACCAATAAAGTTTGGCATTTATTTGCAATTCCTTTTGTCTCACTTGATTTGGTGCTGTGAGCGGTTGTGGTTTGAAAACAAATGAAAACAAACCACACCAACTTAATTCTAGTTGCAAGCATTTTACATCACAAACCATACTGACACATTCCCAGTTGCAAACATTATATATCACCTATAATCTACCCAATAGTTTTCTGTCAATTATATAGCTCATGTAAGTCTTGCCTTCTTTTAAACCTCTGTATGCATTGTTCCCACATTTCCCATTTTCCCTATGTAGTTTGCTCCTATCTTTTTATAAACATCTCAATTCCAGTTGTATTACCACTGTTACTATATTCACTACTTCTAATATAGTTGGTTCAGATTTTGATTTCAGTTTTCTAGTAATTGCTTTTTTGGCAGTCACATAATTAGAGACAGCAAGGCCGTACCATGTCTAGGCAATTCTGATTCTGTATCATAGCTCAGAAAAATCATCTCCCTCGTCAAACCAATCTGCCCACCCAGAATCTCAGACGCTGCATCAAGCAGGGAATTCTTAAGCCCGCCAACTCACTGCACTCCCAGAAAATGTTCCCAATTACCTCTTTCTTCTCTGACACCTCCAACATTTGCTATCTACCCGAGGAAAATTCTCTGGAGTCTACTATGTAAAATTTCCAAACAAAAATCTTACATCTTTTAGATTTTGTTACATATTTGGGAGACATACATATACCCTCCCACTGTTTCTTTGTGAACTGCTTATCCAGTCTCTCTTCCCAAGCCTTTCTAACCTCCTCTGATGGAGTCTTGTAGTTATCATGCAATATTTTATATGCTCCACTAATTATTCTTTTTAATGGCAGTTTCTGTTCTAGACTCTACTAAAAACACTACAAGTGCTGGCCTTTTGTTTAGGACCCCCAATTTCTTTCTGCCTATACTCCGATATCAATCCTTGAAAGGTAAGGCAATCTTTAACCTGCAGTCCAAATAAATTCTTGGCATCTTCCTATTTTATCATCTTTCCCTCTCTAAACAGATATATCAAGTGGTCATATATAACAGGTGAGAATAATAACTTAGCATAATGGAGACAATTTCCATATTACCATGGAATGTGAATGCTCAAACAGGTATAGACAAAAAGGAAAGAACACTGAATTATATTAAGAAATGCAGAGTGCAAATAAACACATTTGGAAATAAATAAGCATGTGAATTTGATAAAGGATTTTAGGATGGATATTCAGCAGAATATCAGGGACAAAAATGTACTTAATAATTGCTAGAGGAACTCCAATAGTAATAGAAGATGGGGAAAAAGAAAATAAAAGGTACATTTGTGGTAGTAAGGGGCTCCTGGCAAGGGAAGAGGATCAACACTGGCATGTATTTATATTCTAGTTAAAAGGACAGTTGTGTAAAATCTTACTATAACAGACGTTACCCTTCTTTTCACTGTTGCAGTATTCTTTACGTAAGGGACTCCCTGCCAAGGGTAGCCTAACATCTGGCCAGTATATCAAAGCCTCAGGAAAACCTAGGCAATGTACTTCACACACATGCTCCCCTCATAAGATGTAGGGCATAAAGGTGATGTACAGATGTACATATCTCAGAAATGAAAAGCCCCAGCAGGAAAAATATTCCAAGGAATTGGAGGAACATGCACATCCAGAAGAAGAAAAAAAGGATAAGAATTCCAGGCCAGGAAGGCAGAAGAAATAGGGCAGAGCAGAAGGGGAGGAGAGAGGGACTGACTACTGAAACAGTGAAGAGAAGGACATAAACTGTTGTGGTAATATTTTACGCAACTGTACTATATCCTTCCATATCACTGTTGCAGTATTATTTATGTAAGGGAAACTACAAGAGCTCAAGAGGAAACCTGGGAGAAGGAAGGCACAGAAGAGCCCTCTGCAAACCCATGGCAAGACAGCCCTGACAAAGCCTGCCCTGGCCCTGGAAACAACATCTAACTTGTAATGCTCAGTGAAAGGGTGAACAGAAGGCCAAGTAGCAGCCTCAAGGATGAAATTGGGATCCAAACCCTTGAAAAAGGCACCAGAGGAACCAACTACCCTAGTAGAATGCACCTTTACTGATGAAGAAAGGCAACTGCCATGAAAATAATAATAAAAAGAAATGCCTTTAGAAATCCAGGAGAAGATAGTTTGTTTAAAAAACATCAAACCCGAAGTCCTAGGATGAAAAGAAACAAAAAGCTGTGCAGATTTGTGAATAACTTCAGTTTTATCCAAGTACCTGAGCTGCCTATGCTAGCCCAAGATGTAAAGAACCTTCTCAATGGCAGATTGCAGTGTAGTAAATAAGGAAGATGACCACACTGATTACGGGACAACTGGCTGACCACCTTGGGCATAAAAGAAGGATTAGTATGAAGAGATGCCCTTTCTCTGTGGAAAACTAAGAAAAGAGGAATAGCCATGATAGCCTGAAGTTCAGACACCCTTTTGACTAAAATAAGAACCAAAAGCAGAACAGTCTTCCAAATGCAATGCTGTAAGGATGCTCAAGACGCAGGCTCAAACAGAGCCTGAGTAAATTTTTCAATTACAGAACTGAGGTCCCAGGAAGGCAAGATAGGCTTCCTGCGAGGCCTGATATGAAAGACATCTTTAAGAAATTGCTTAATCTCAAACCTAGAGGCCAGATGAGTAGTCAAGGGCAGATGAGCAAAAACTGCTGACAGGTGAGCTTTAACTGAAGAATATGCCAAACCAGCTTGGAACAGATCACACAAATAAGACAGAACCAGAGGAACCTCATAGACTGATAGCCCCCGACAGAAAAATTGCTTCCATTTGGAAATGTATGACTTCCTGGTAGTGAGTTTCTTGGCCTTCTGCAGAACCCAAAGCACATCCTGAGAAAAGAGGTGCTTAAAAGGGGATCAAAACCCTGCTATCCACAGTGTCAGCTGAACAGTGGACAAGTAAGGATGGATCAGACCCTTTGTCTTTTGTGAGAAGATCCACCAGGTGAGGTAAAGTACAGTTTTGTACCTACCATAAATGTAGATGTTAGAGTGCTCATACAGCTGCAGTCATTACAGATGGGGTTATCCAGCCGTCAGGCGGGTCCTCGGTCTGCCGAATTCCAAAGTCTAGGTCCGGCGTTGGTTGTCGTTGCTTCTTCCCTGACATCAGTGCGGCAGGGGTATAAAAGAGGCAGCCGACACCATCTTCTTCAGTTTTTCTTGCCCCAGATGTCAGGTGCCCCCAGAAGGAAGGCAAAACATAAACTTATGTAATCATGCAATATAGAATAATCAAAAAACAGTATTTGCAAGCAAATACACCATAAAATAATACCCCAAATAGGTTGTATGAGAAGCTGTTTGCCATAAGGCCTGTCCTAAGAGGGGATGGAGGGGGGAAACCTAGACTGCAGCTGTATGAGCACTCGAACATCTACATTTATGGTAGGTACAAAACTGTACTATGTTCATCATGCATACAGCTGCAGTCATTGCAGATGGGAAGATTCCCAAAGCTAAGTAGGGGTGGCAGGCACTAAGTGGAACTAGGAGGAGCAAGGATGCCCTGCAAGACAGCTGTGGCAAATCCCGCTCTAGATTTAGAGTGAAGTGGAAGGTGATAGTGTTTGGAGAAAGTGTGCACTGAACTCCAAGTGGCTGCTTCCAAAATGTCATAGGTTCATACTAGGCTATCTGCCCTAGGGCATTTATAAGCCTAGCCAGAATGCGTTTGGCTTTCGCCACCCATTTTAAATTTATTTTGCTATGCCCTTTTTCGAGGTTAGCATACTGTGCGCCTCTGTCTAACAGTGACACAGAAGTGATACCCGGGGTAAACCTACGATCTCCCATCCACTCATCAAGATTCCTCTTGAAGAGAGTCAGTGAGGGACTCTGCCTAACCTGGACTGGGATTTTATTCCAGCGTGAAGGGAGCCTCTGGGTTATGTCCTTGGTAGGAACTCCCCTGAGGAAAGCTGCAGAGGTAGCTGTGGCCCTTGTGGAGTGGGATCTGATGCTTGAAGGCACAGCTTTTCCATACAAAAGCGTATGCAGTGGGCTATCCATTTTGAGATTGTCTGCTTGGAGATAGCCTTTCCTTGGGCACCTGTAGCATAGGACACAAAGAGTTGCTCGGATTTCTTGAATGGCTTTGTCCTGTCCAAGTAATAATGAAGTTGTCTGTGAATGTCCAAGGAATGCAGTAGTCTTACCTACCTTTTACCCTAACCCACAAAACAAAGGGGAAAGTGGATAGTCTGATTCAAGGCTACACTGGATACTACCTTTGGCATAAAGGTAGGGTTGGTTCGTAAGGAAACTCTGTCCTGATGGAAAATGATGAAACTTTGCACAGCCATGAGGGCCTGTAGTTCCGAAACCCTGCGTGCTGAGGTGATAGCCAGAAGGAAGGCTGTTTTCCATGACAAGTATTGTAGTTCTGTTGAAGCAGCTGGCTCGAAGGGAGGAAGGGTCAGCTTTTCCAATATGAAGTTGAGGTCCCAAGCAGGGACTGGTGGTTTCCTTGGGGGTTTTATATTCTTTGCCCCTCTGAGGAACTGTCTTAAGAGAGGATGATAGAATAAAGGAGGATCTGTGTTGTATTGTGCAGAAATGGCTGAAGCGTGGATTTTGATGGAGGAGAAGGAAAGTCCACTGTAACATCTCAGCTAGGTACTGTAAATTTATTACCCAAGGATTCTGGCCCTTTTCCTGATTCCAGGCACAAAATCGTTTCCATTTGGCGGAGTAGGCTTTTCTAGTAGAAGGTCTTCTGGCCTCCAAGATGACATCCTGCACCTTCTTTGACAGGAGGGTCTGTTGGGAAATCAAGGGATTCTCCATGCAGCTAGATTTAGGGTTTTGAGCTGGCTGTGAAGAGTCTTGAAGTTGTGCTGGGACAACAGAAGAGGCACTAGAGGAAGGATCCATGGTGGGGAATGAGTCAGGCTCTTCAGGAGCGGATACCAGTGTTGTCTTGGCCAATCTGGAGCAATGAGAATCATTTTCGGCCTCTCTGCTCTGGCTTTTAATAGAACTTTGGGCAGCAGAGGAAGAGGCGGAAAGGCATAGACTGTCAACGTTGTCCAACTGAAAGAAAGTGCGTCCACTTTCCAGGCCTGTGGATGATAGGTCCTTGAACAAAATTTTTCCAATTGGTAATTTCTGTGGGAAGCAAAGAGATCTATGTCTGGCTGTCCCCATGCCCGAGTTATTTTTGTGAAAACTTGAGGATGTAACTTCCATTCGTGTGGATCTGTCATATTTCTGCTTAGGCTGTCTGCCAGTGTGTTTTCCTTCCCTGGCAGGAATTGTGCCTGAAGTTGAATTTGCAATTCCAGTGCTGTGTTCCATAGGGTCATGGCTAGTCTGCACAGGGGGTAAGAATGAGTTCCCCCCTGTTTGTTTATGTACCACATCACTGTGGTGTTGTCTGTCCTTATCAATAGCTGGCCTGGATGCAGTAGGTCTTTGAAGGCCATAATAGCATTTTGCACTGCTAGCATTTCCTTTTGGTTGATGTGTAGGTGCTTCTCTTTTTGGGACCATTTTCCCTGAATGCACTGATCTGTCATGTGTGCCCCCCAGGCGTAGTCTGAGGCGTCTGTTGTGATGATTTGAGTTGCCTGAGGTACGCAGAAAGGGAGACCTATGTTTCTTTGGCATGCTTGAGCCCACCACAAAAATTCCTTTTGAAGACATGGAATGAGTGGTATAATTGTTTCCAAGCTGTGGCTGTGTTGAGACCATAAGTTTTTTAGGTACCATTGAAGTTTCCTCATATGCAGCTTTGCACATGGGATCAGAAAGATGCAAGATGCCATGAATCCCAGAGCCTGCAGGACTTTCCTTGCAGTCAGCCTGGTGAAGGTTGCCATTTTGCTGAAGTATTGAGACAGTTTCCCTTGTTTGTCTGGCGTGAGGTAGGCCATCTGGGTGGTTGTATTCAAGCTGGCACCCAGGAAAATTATTTGTTGAGAGGGTATTAGTTTTGATTTCTTTTTGTTGACTGTGTATCCCAGAAAGTTCAACAGTTTTATTACAAACGCCAGGTGTTTCAGAAGTATGTCCTTGCTGTCCACTTGGATCAGGCAGTCGTCCAGATATGGGTATATTTGTATTCCTTGAAGTCTGCAGAAGGCAATTACTGATGCCAGGCATTTTGTAAACACTCTGGGCGCAGTAGATGAGCCAAAGGGCAATGCAGAGAATTGAAAATGGGTTGAACCTGCAAGAAATCTGAGGTATCTTCTGCAATCTTGTCTGATAGGGACATGCAGGTATGCCTCCTTGAGGACCAATGTTACCAGCCAAGACTCCTTGCCCAGCATGGGAAGAAGCTGCTGTAATGTGAGCATCTTGAATTTTGGTACCTGTAAATATGCGTTTAGGATGGATAGGTCTAAAATAGGTGTCCAATCTTTGTCTTTCCTTGGTACCAGGAATAGTCTGGAATAAAACCTTTGACCTTGTTCTTTTGCAGGTACCTCTTGAATCGCTTTCATGTCCATGAGAGCTGAAATTTGTTTTTGTGCCTCTGCCCTTTGATTTTGTGGCAGGTTTGGCTTGCCTCTCATTTTTGGAAGGGTGTGAAAGTGGAACCTATAGCCTCTGTCTATAATGTCCAGAATCCATTTGTCTTTTGTGACAATATGCCAATTTTTTTTAGAATAATGCCAGTTTTCTGCCCAAAGGTGCTGCCATTAAAGCTTTGCTTGGCAGGTAAAGGGGGAAGTCATTGTGTCTGCTTTCTGAATGACTGATCTATCTTCTCCACCTCTTGGGGTTGGTGCTTGCCACTGTCTGGCTCTGAAAGATCCTTGAGGTTGCCCTCTACCCCTTGGGCTTCTGTATCTGCCTCTTTGAGGTCTGTCCGTGGCCGGAAAGGACCAATTTTTTGAAGGCCAGTTTCTGCTGAAACATGGAGGTTGTACCTGCAGGAAATCTTTCACTGTTTGCATTGATTTCGCTTTTTCCTCCATTTTCTTTAGTACCTCCTCAGCTTTAACACCAAACAATACATCTTTTTGAAGAGGTGCATCTAGTAATTTAGCTTTGACATGATCTGGTAAGGCTTGCTCTTTGAGCCAAGCATGTCTACGTATAACAGACCCCGGAACAGCAGCTCTACATGAGGCCTCTAAAGCATCAAAACCACACTGCAAGGTATGTTTACCCACTTGCTCTGCACCATGCAACAAATCCTGCAACTCTTACATCTGGTTGTTCTGGTTGTGTCATTTTGCTTTTCAACTGAGATAACAAAATCTGTTGATACTTTAACATATGGAACTGACAATTTAATGCCCTCATGGTTAAAATGGCCGAGGTATACACCTTTTCCCCCCACCTTTCTAAAGCTCTGGAATCTCTCTCTGAAGGTAATGGGTTTTTAGCAGTAGAGGCCTTAATTCCCTTGGGACCCTGTGAAATAGTTTCTGGGTCAGCAGTATGGCTTTTGTATAGGAACTGGTGTGAATCAGGAACCCGGTAATACCTGTCTGGTTTAACAGGAGCTGGAGGTAAAGAATCTGGGTTGAGGCTGGCTTCTGTGTACACATCATCTAATATATCTAAAACAGGGGCCTATGCTGGGGGAGCAAGAGGAAAATCCCTGAGCCTTTTCTTGGAATCTGAGTAATCTTGACCTTCCCAATGAAAGTGTTCTCTCAAAGTATGTAGGGTTTCCCCAAAAGAGTAGTCCTCCGGGGGGGGGGGGGCCGAGGGAATAGACTCCTCTGCATCAGAGTCTTCAAAAGGAGAATAGGTATAGTCCTGGTCCTCAGAATGTACAGAGGTAATAGAGGCTTGATCTGAGGAAGGGTAGTCTTCCTCTAATCTGGGCCTTTTGTCCGAGGGGGGCTGAGAACCCCTGATAAGAGTAATCAAGTCCTCAGCCATTTTGAGCATCTGCTTTTTAGGCATGGGGCCTTGAGAGGGGGTCTGAGGTCCCTGTTTTTTGGTTTTCATGGCTGCTTTAGATTTTGTGAAAGCTTTAATAGAGAAGGAGGAAGGCCTGAAGACACCTTGAGAAATGGCAGGCCTGTCTAAACTCTGAGTTTCCCCGCCAAGAGTGGCGTCGGTATCTGTAGTAGGAATGGGGACCGAGGAGCCTGCAACCTCGGGTACTGAAGACACCGGTAATGTAGTGTCATCGGTACTCAGGGGCTGCGTAGGTGCCTCGCTGAGAACCGGAGAACCGGTAGTCGGCCTTAGCGTGGTGTCAGTAGAAGTCGCGGACCTCGTATGTCGGTCCTTATCTTTGCGTTTTTTACTCAAAACTGGAGTCGGAGTATCCGACGACATAATATAATTAAATTTTTTACCAAAATAGTGAAGGGCGAACTCCGCCCGACGCTTAATAGTGCGTTTGTTGAATCTAGCACAAAAACGGCAGGCAGAGACATCATGGTCTGGGCCTAAGCAAGGTATACAGAAAGAGTGGAAATCCTTATACGGTATTTGCTTCCCACATGAAATGCAATTATTAACTTTGTCTGACATCGGTCTGAGGCAAGAAAAGTTTCCCCAACGGGGTACTTAGCTTTCAAGAAGACTTCGGCTGAAATATTTCCGTAAATCTCAGGAGCTGGCCGACCGGCACTTGCGAACTGCTTCTGCTTCGGGCACCACGTGGCGAGAAAGACTGAAGAAGATGGCGTCGGCTGCCTCTTTTATACCCCTACCGCACTGACGTCAGGGAAGAAGCGACGACAACCGACGCCGGACCTAGACTTTGGAATTCAGCTGACCGAGAACCCGTCTGACGGCAGGATAACCCCATCTGTAATGACTGCAGCTGTATGCACGATGAACATCTTGTTATGACTACAACTGGGCTAGGTGAGAAATAAGGCAGAGCCAATGCTGTATGGGCCAAAAGGGAGTCACCAGCAAGATTTTGGGAGTGTCCTACCTGATGTTGTGCAGAACTCATGGTAACACAGGAAGGGGGTGGGGGGCATACAAAAACATCACCTTCCAAGGGAAAGACAGGGCATCCACTTTCCATGCCAGAGGACTTGGGACTCTGTAACAGAACAGAGGAAGCTGTTTGTTCAAAGGGGAAGCAAAAGACTTGCCTAAGGAATATCCTGCCGATGGACAACGTCCAGGAAAACATCCATCTTTGTGAAGCATCCATTCGTAACCCTGTGTGCTGTACCTGCTCAAGGAGTATGCCACTAGATTGTGCTCTGAGGAAATGAAGCCATCTGAAGAGTCACTTGATACTGAATAGCTAGACAACAGATCTGATGAGCTAAGTCTGCAAAGAACACAGGACTTTGTGCCCCTCTGCATGTTGACACACTACATCACTGTGGTATTGTCTGTAAAAACTTTAAGGGGTCCAAGATGAAAGAGTGAAAAGCTTGCACAGCCAGAAGCAGAGCCCTCACCTCCTTTATTTTGTAGTCTCACCACTGATGAGAAGGCAAGAGACCCTAAAACTTTAGGGGCCCACAGGAGGCACCACATCCACTGTCAGAGGTATCGACAAAGAGCTCCTGAGTAGGAACTGGAGCTTGGAAAGGAAGCCTTGGGTTGGGGAAAAAGCTGATTAATACACTACTGAAGCTCAAGTGTGAGACAGCAATAAGGTACCAGGAACTCCAGGGGATGGCAATGCTGAAGCCATACTGATTAGATGTACCTTTGAAGTTTCCTCATATGGAACTTGTTGAGAGTGAGCATGGGAATGGTGACGGCCATAAACCCAAATACCCTGAGAAATTCCCTGGCCGTGACAGACAACAGAGGAAGACCGGACAGAAAAAAAGGTTATTAGAGAAAAAGAGCTTTGGGGACAGGCAGAAATGCTAGCATGGGAACTTTCTGAAGTCTGCATCAAAGGAAAACATGATCCTGGGAAGGTATCAGAACTGATTTCTGGAAGTTTACAGCGAACCCCACATTCAACAGGGAAGTAGTAAACCTGAGCTCCTGAAGCAGAGAGTTGGGGGAAGGAGCTTGAATAAGCAGATTGTCTAGATAGGGAAAGATCTGAACAGCTCAAACACTGCAAAATGCAATGACAGAAGCAAGGCATTTGATGAACACCCTTGGGGTAGTAGAGAGGCCACAGGGCAAAGCAGAGAACTGGAAATACAAGGAAGTAACAGGAAATAGTAAAAATTTTCTTAAGATAGTATGGATGGGGATGCACCCTTCATATCCAAGGATACCAGAAAGGCCTGGGGTAGAACAGGAGGAAATAACGCCTGCAGAGATGGCATCTGAAAGGAAGGAATCTTGAAGGTGTTCAGCCTGGAAAGATCCAGAACTGGTCTCCATGTACCTTCTTTTCATGGGATCAATATCATCCTGGAATACATCTCCTTTCTCACCTGGGTAGGAGGCATGGCTTGAATAGTGCCCTGAGCCAAGAAAGAATGAAGAAACCCTGGGATATGAGAAAGCTGTTCCCGAGGAGGCTGAAGAATTCCTGAAAAGGGAGGAAGGAACTTCCAAACCATAAAATATCTCTCATGGATAATGGACAGAACCCAAGGGTCTGAAGTGGTTCACAGCCAATTTTGAAGAGACAGGGACAGATGGAGGGACAAGGAAAGGAGGAAACAGACTGTTAAACATAACCCGGCTTGTCCCGGAAGGCAAGTTTCTGGGTGACAGGAGTATGAGTAAACTTAGCAGAAGGCACACATCTAGAATCCTTGCCCTTGGGGTGGGTGAGATTGTCTACAAACAAATGCAGACTTAAAGGGATAATTCCTCTGAAATTTGGTAACAAGAGAAACCAAAAGGTTTCCGCTCCTGCAGGCCTTTGCCCTTGTCCTTGAGCAACTTGAAAAGGTCAGCAGCAGCAGATACAAAAAGAGCTTTATTATCCAAAGGAACATCTAAAAGTTTGGTCTTGATGTCAAACGAAGCCTGAAGAAGCCAAGAATAACACCTTGCAGCAGAACCAAAGGCAACAGCCCTGGAAGAGACAACAGCTACAACATAGCTGCATTTGAATGAGCGGTGTGCAACTTAAGAAGTACAGCCTAGTAGGGAGAGGGCCAAAGCCTTCTCCTCAGAATCAGAAAGATAAGAAACCACCTTAGAAACCAGAGATAGGGCAACAAAGACATCTGGTAATATGAGTCTGCTAGTTGGTGGCCCCAAAGGTAAAGTGGCGGCAGTGTAAACTTTCTTGCCCAACCTTTTCATAGCCCTAATATCTTAATCACAAGGCAACAGCTTGACAGAGGAAAACAACTTGGATGGCTTTTCAGAGGAGAATGACGCCACAGAAAAGAAAGTATAGCAGAAAAGCATTTATAAAGAAATTTTCACTCCTCGGACACTAGATGCTGCTGAGAAAGTATCCAGAAGGGCAGCCAGAACAAGAGGAATGTACAGTTGTGTACACGTACCATAAATGTAGAGCTTAGAGTGTATTCACTGTTGCAGTCATTACATTTGGGTTATCTGCTTGCAGGTAGCTATCAGTCGGCCTGATTAACAAAGTCTTGGGTCCTGCGTCGATTGCTGTTTCTTCTTCCGTGACGTCATGTCGTCAGGGGTATAAAACATGCAGCCAACGTCATTACATCAGTTTTTCTTGCCCCAGATGTCAGGTGCTGCCCTAATGGGATGCAATTAAATCTATAAAATATACAAGGTTATACCTCAAACAAAAGCAAATACACCAAAAAGCTTCTAAGCATTGAAAAGGAGAGAAGAGGTATAGCCAAACGAAGTCAGGGGGCTGGAGGGAGGGTAACCAGGACTGCAACAGTGAATACACTCCAACATCTACATTTATGGTAAGTGTACACAACTGTATTATGTTATTAGTGTTTCACTGTTGCAGTCATTACATTTGGGTAGATTCCCAAAGCTAAGGAGGGGAGGAGGAATTTAGATAGCATTAGGACCAGCTATAAGGCCCTGCAAAACTGCAGTGGCAAAGCCAGCTCTGGATTTAGAGAAAATTGGCAAATGGTAATGCTTGGTGAAAGTATGTACAGAACTCCAGGTAGCAGTTTCTAGGATGTCCCTGGTAGGTATGCCTCTGAGAAAGGCTGTAGAGGTAGATGCAGCCCTGGTTGAGTGGGACCTGATCCCCTGTGGAATAGGTTTTCCATGGCGCTTATAGCAGAAGTGAATGCAATGGCCTATCCATTTGGAGATAGTTCGCTTTGAAATAGCCTTCCCCTCTGTCCCTGCAGCAAATGCCACCAGCAGTTGTTCAGATTTCCTTTGAGGTTTAGACCTGTCCAAGTAGAATCTAAGTTGTCTGTGCACATCTAAGGAGTGCAGTATCCATTACCCTTTGTTGTGTGGATTAGAAAAAGAGGTTGGCAAATGAATGGACTGATAAGGCCACACTGGATACCACCTTTGGCATGAAAAAGGGATGGATCCTGAGGGACACCCTGTCCGTATGAAAGATGATGAAAGGCTCCACTGCCATAAGGGCCTGTAATTCAGATACCCTTCTTGTTGAAGTGATGGCTAAAAGGGAAGCTGTTTTCCAAGAAAGGAATTTTAAATCTGCAGTAGCAGCTGGCTCGAAAGGAGGAAAGGTGAGTTTCTCCAATGCACAGTTAAGGTCCCAGGCTGGAGTAGGAGCTCTCCTGGGTGGTCTTAATTTTTTTGGCCCCTCTGAGGAACTGCTTGAGCAGTGGAAGAGAGAAGAGGGGAGGTTCTGTGTTATAATGAGCTGAAATGGCCGAGGTGTGAATTTTTATTGAAGAAAGACAGGCCCTTGTGAAGCATCTCAGTTAAGTATTGTAAAATCTGAGGTAAATTGGGCACTGCTGTGCTCATCCCTTGAGATTGGTTCCAGGCACAGAATATTTTCCATTTTTCAGCATAAGATTTTCTAGTACTAGGCCTCCTTGTCTCTAAAATGACATCCATCACTGGCTTACTGAGGAATGGTAAAGGAGAGCTTAGGTAATTAAGCCAGGCTACTAAGTTTAGTGTTTGAAGCGGAGGGTGCAGAATCTGGGTCTCCTGTTGAGACAGCAGGGTAGGAGTTTGAGGCAGGTGCCATGGGGCCAACAGTGACATACTGCACAGGAGGGGGTACCAGTGTTGGCGTGGCCAGGCTGGTGCAATCAAAATCATCCTTGGATTGTCTTGTTTGATCTTTAGTTGTACTTTGGAGAGCAGAGGCAGAAGAGGAAAGGCATAAACTAATAGGTTTTTCCAGCTGAAGGACAGAGCATACACTTTCTAAGCTTGTCCGTGGGGAGTCCTTGCACAAAATTTTTCCAATTGATAGTACTGGGGGGAGGCAAACAGGTCTATATCTGGGCTCCCCATTTGCTTGTCAACATGCTGAAAATCCTTGGTTCCAGTTTTCACTCGTGTGGGTCCATGAGGGTTCTGCTTAGTCCATCTGCCAGTGTATTTAGTTTTCCTGGCAGGAATTGAGCTTGTAGATGTACTTGGTAGCTCAAGGCTGTGTTCCACAATGCCATGGCTAGTCAGCAGAGGGGGTAAGAATGTGTACCCCCTGCTTGTTTATGTACCACACAACAGTGGTGTTGTCCATCTTGATCATTAATTGTCCTGGAAGAATGTGGTCCTTGAAGGCTGTCAGAGCATTCTGTACAGCTAACATTTCTTTACGACTGATGTGAAGGTGCATTTGAATTGGGTTCCATTTGCCCTGAATGCACATCCCTGCCAGGTGCCCCCCCCCCCACCCCATGCATAGTCTGATGCATCTGTTAGGGTTTGTGCGGCAGGGGGTAGTGTGAATGGTAGTCCCTTGTTTTGGTGGCAGGCCTCTGCCCACCAAAGGAACTCCAGGCATAGACCAGGAATGATAGGAATCATTGCTTCTAGATCCTGAGAATGTTGACACCATAGGCTTTTTACATACCACTGTAGTTTCCTCATATGCAGTCTTGCATATGGAATTAGAAGAATGCAGGAGGCTATGAACCCAAAGGCTTGTAGTATTTGCCTTGCAGATAGCAGGGTTTTAGTGACCACTTGTTTGAAGTAGGTTGTCAAGTGAATTTGTTTCTCTGGCGTGAGGAAAGCCATCTGGGAAGTTGTATTCAAGCTTGCTCCCAGGAATATAATTTGTTGACAGGGTACCAGGTATGATTTCTTTTCGTTTATGGTGTACCCCAGACAAGTTAACACCCTTTGTACAAAAGCCAGATGATTCAAAAGTACGTCCTGGTTTTCGGCCGGAATTAGACAATCGTCCAGGTATTGGCATATTTGAATATTTCTTTGCCTGCAAAATGCAATGACTGGAGCTAGGCACTTTGAGTACCCTGGGCGCAGTAGATAAGCCAAAGGGCAGTGCAAAGAACTGATAGTGCACGCAGCCTGCTTAGAAGTGTAGGTATCTTCTGCAAGATTCCATGATTGGGATGTGCAGGTATGCTTCCCTAAAATTTAGTGTTGCCAACCAGGCATCTTTACTTAGCATAGGAAGCAACTGGTGAAGAGTCAGCATCTTGAATTTTGGAATCACCAAAAAGGTGTTTAGAGTAGGCAGATCCAGGATAGGACGCCATGAACTGTGTTTTCAGGGTACCAGGAAAAATCTCAAGTAGAAACCTTGTCCCTTTTTTTCTTCTGGTACCAACTGAACAGCCCCTATGCTTAAGAGCGAGAGTACTTGCTTTTGGGCCTCTGACCACTGCTTTGGAGGTAGATCTGGCCAACCACTTGGAGTTGGTGACGTGTGGAAGTGAAATCTGTATCCTTGGGACACTATAATTAAAACCCATTTGTCCTGGGTAATGAGTCCCCAGTTCTTTGCATGAAGTGCAATCGTTCCCCCAAAGGGGCAGTCAGTTGAGAAGTGCTTGGAAGTTTTAAAAAAAAGTCACTGAGACAGTTTACCATAGGGGAAAGTTTTATTACTCCCAAATTTGGAAGTGGAGGCCCCCCACTGCTCAGTCCTGTGCGTCACCTGGGACTGAAGCCTGGGTGCACTGCTGGATCTGGGTTTGGACTGAGAAGGTCAGGAAGAGGCAGGAAAGGACCAATTCTTAGAAGGCCAATGCCTACTAAATCTTGGAGGTTGTACTTGTAAAAAGTCTTTAACAGTTTGCATAGATTTAGCTTTTTCCTCCATCTTTAAGAACTTCTTCTGCCTTGTTGCCAAACAGGTGGCCCTGATTTAAGGGAGCATCCAGTAATTTCACTTTAACATGATCTAGCAAGGATTGCTCCTTAAGCCAAGCATGTCTTCTAAGTACAGACCCAGTTACCGCAGCCCTGCAAGATGCCTCTAGTGAATCTAAACCACATTGCAGTGTATGTTTACCAACTTGTTCAGCAGAATGCATTAAATCCTGTAAATCCTTATTTTCAGCACAATCAGGAGTCAACATCATTTTCTATTTAAGCAATCCAATAATATGCAGCTGATACTTTAACATATGAAATGGGCAATTCAAGTCCCTAATGTCCAAAGTTGCAGAGGTGTATACCTTCTTACCCCATCTATCCAGCACCCTGGCGTCTCTATTAGAGGGGGTAGGATTTTTGGCAGTAGCAGCTTTAATGCCCTTGGGGCCCTGTGAAATGATTTCAGCATCCGCAGTAGGATTTTTGTAAAGGAACTTGTGAGAGTCAGGAACCCTGTAAGATCTATCAGGTTTTCTGGAAGCAGGAGGTAAAGAGTAAGGGGCCATGCTAGATTCCAAAAAGGCATCATCAACAATGTCCAGTACAGGAGGTATAGCTAAAGGCCTGTGCTGGGGCAGGAGTAAGAAATCCCTAAGCCTCTTTTTAGAATCAGAGAAATCCTGACTTTCCCAACAAAAAAGCTCCCTGAGAGTATGCAAGGTATCACCAAAAGAGAAATCCTCTTGGGGGAGGAAGCAGAGGGAGTAGAGTCCTCAGCATCAGAATCCTCATAGGTAGATAAAGGGTAAATCCTGGTCATCAGAAGAAACAGAAATTTCAGAATCCTGGTCAGAAGTATCATAAGCAAACTTAGTCCTAAGGTCTCAGACGGTGAAGGTTGGCTTCCCCTGATTAAAGTAATAAGGTCTTCAGTCATTGTTATCATTTGTTCTTTAGGCATAGAGGCCTGACCATGCATTCTGGGAGTCAGTTTTCTAGGCATGGTTTGAGTTTTAGGCCTTAGGTTCATAGGTTCATACTAGGGTATCTGCCCTAGGGCATTTATAAGCCTAGCCAGGGTGTGTTTGGCTTTCGCCACCCATTTTAAATGAATTTTGCTATGCCCTTTTTTGAGGTTAGTATACCGTGCCTCTGTCTAACAGTGACACAGAAGTGATACCTGGGGCAAACCTACTATCTCCCATCCACTCATCAAGATTCCTCTTGAAGAGAGTCAGTGAGGGACTCTGCCTAACCTGGACTGGGATTTTATTCCAGAGTGAAGGGAGCCTCTGGGTTATGAATCTGTCCCTCCAGCATGTCCTATTTATTTCAGTGCTGAGGTTCAAGTCTCTCGAGCACGTAGCTCGATGGGATTTGGATTTTCTGAGGTGCAGCATGTCCATTAATTCCGGGTTGGACATGGCTTTATACGTCAGGCACAGATCGCCTCTGAGCAGGCGGTATGCCACTGAGTAGAGCTGGAGTTTCTTTAACCGGGCAGCATATGGCATCTGTTTGAGCCCTTTGATCCTCTTGGTGAGGTACTTTTGGGGTCTTTCCAGTTGCTGCAGGTGTCTGGTAAGGTACATCCCAAAAGGGGCATAGTACTCAATTATGGGCCTGATGAGGGATGAGCAAAGAGGCACGATGACCTCCCCTGATCTAGATGCGAATCCCTTCATGATTAGGTGGGCTATATAAAATGTTTTTCTAACCACTTTGGCAACGTGGTTGTCAAATGAGAGATTGCTATCAACTTGGGTCCCCAGGTCCTTAATTACTTCTTCCGTACTTAATGGATTACCACCTATGTGCTAATTTGTGGGCACTTTGTTTTTGCCAAAGGGAATGACTATACACTTTTTGGCATTTAGCTTGAGGCCATGGCTCTGGCACCAGTTGTCTGTTTCTATGAGGCCCTTTTGTAGGATGCTTGTGTCGGCTGGAGAGTCGATTATGGTGCCCAGTTTGCAGTCATCTGCGAACTTGGTCAGCCACAGTCCTTCCGTGTTAGCCTGTACCTCCGAGAAATATATACCGAACAAGAGAGGTCCCAGGACTGAGCCTTGTGGGACGCCACTTGTAACTGGTTTGGAGTCTAACATGGCTCCAGCAATTCTAACCATGTGGGTTCTGTCCTTGAGCCAGTTTGCAACCCATCTAGTGACATAGGGGTTTATATTTAAGCTGGTGAGCTTATCTATAATGCCCGAGTGGGGTATTGTATTGAAGGCTTTTGCAAGGTCCAGGTAGGCTGTGTGGACCACCTTCCCCTCGTCAATGGCCTTGGTGACTGTTTCAAAGAAATCGACCAGGTTTAAGAGGCAGGATCTGACTTAAAGCCGAACTGAGTAGGATCCAGTGTCTGTAGGTCCCCAATATCTTTATTTATGAGGTCCATGATGATCCTTTCCATAGCTTTGCAGAACAGGCTAGTCAGGATTATGGGGCGATAGTTTCCAGGATCCGTTGAGGCACCACCTTTGTGGAGAGGGACCACTGTTGCTGTACGCCACTCTTTGGGTACATATCCTGTAGTAAGGCTGAGATGGAACAGTAGTTTTATGTTTGGATTTAGTTCTTCTTGGAGTTCATGTAGGACGCAGCCCGGGACACCGTCTGGTCCTATTGATGCTGTGTTTTTTGCTTTGGAGAGGGCGGCTCTTACCTGAGCATCTGAGATGTCAGGGGGGCAGCTCTCTGCTAAGATAGATATTTGCCCTTTTGGTGGGGAAGGGGGGGTGGGAGAAGTTTGTGCTGAACCTGTCAGCTAGGATGTTGGCAATGTCTGTGGGTTCGGTGTATTTTTTTTGTCATTTTGGACTAATTCTGAGCATATCTGGGAATTCCCACCCAGGTTCCTAACATAACTAAAGAAAGCCTTGTGATTATCCTTAGTGTCCTGTGCAATTTTTCTCTCGAAGCTGGCCTTAGATGATTTTATGAGTGCTCGTAGTTTTTGCTAACACTGATCAGAGATGCCTTCGCTTTTTGGGATTTTGCTCTATCATGTAGTAGCTTCCTCCTTCTATTGTATAGTTTGTTTATGGCTGGGGTCCAACAGACAGGATGCCTAACTTTGGAGGATTGGGTCTTGGTTTTATTTGGGATTGCATGATCCATGCATTCCAGAAGGTGTTCATAGAATGCGTTTATAAAGGATTCTGCGGTCTGGGCCGTATTTTCCACAGGCCCGGGGGTTTTGAAGGATTCCAACTCGGTTTTGAGGAGTGTGAAATTTGCTTTAGACAAGTTTTTCACTGTGGTTTTCTGGGCAGGGGCTGGGGTCGGGATGGGAATATCTAGTGAGATTAGTTTATGGTCTGATCTTACCAGTGAGGGATACACTTCTGGTCTGGAGCATAGAGTCCCCATGTTGGTGATGATCAGGTCCAGTATGTTTTCCCCTCTTGTGGGAGTGGCAACAAGTTGTTCCATAGCATTTGAGTTTATAAATTTTAGGAACCTTTGGGCTAGGGTGTTGGAGCTAGAGTAATGCTCCCAGTTTATGTTAGGGTAGTTGAAGTTGCCCAATATAATGGTGTTTGGAGAGACCTTCATATTTTCCAGTGTTCTCAGGAAGGCCGAGTGGGCTTGCTCACTAAAGCAATTATATAAGTCAGCACTAAAAAATTAAAAGCACTACACCCTCACAAACTCCCCTTGAGTACTTTGTTCCCCATTGGCCCTTTTTTTCAATTATAAAGGAATTCCCAATACTATTCTAGCATGTCCAAAGGTCAGTTGTCAATCTCCTCTCCGGTCCAGCTGGTGAATATGGGAATCTTGAGGCAATGTTACAACTGCCTCATGTACACAGACAACCCTCTCCTCCTCCCAACAAATTCCAACACATGTGAGAGATGCAACGATATAGCCAAACTGGAGGCTAAGCTCTCTCAACTCAGTACTGGCGTAACCAGTCAGGAGGAGAAGGAAACCACACTCACTACAATTCCAGTCTCACATAGACCTACCACGACAGCAAACCATACTCGGAGGCTCTAAATAAAAATCTGCCTAAGCAGCAGAGACCTCCAAAGCAGACACCCAAGCAACCGCTACCCCAAAACAAAACACGTGCAACACATAGCTCACAAAGCCAGTGTGCCGAACAGTCACAGCCCTTAAGGCTAAACAACACACCTGATACATTTGTAATAGGTGACTATCGTCAGGCACACGGACGTCCCACACACCAGGCTGAACAAGGAGAAGGTCACGGTGAGCTGCCTGTCGGGCGCTAGGATCCGCCACATAACACAAGCACTCAGGTCACTCCAAGGCAAGTACAAATATGACTCAATCATTGTCCATGCTGGTGTGAATAACCTGAGACGTACCTCCCTGGACTACATGAAAAGAGACAGAGGAGCTCTCTGAGCATGTAGCCCAGGCCGGTATGACCCTGACCTTGAGTAGCATCTTACCCTCATCAAGAATGATGCCACAATATGAAGACAAGCTGATCAATTTCAACAATTGGCTTAAGTACTGGTGTCATTCAAAGGGGATCCAATGCCTGTCTGCCTGGGATGACATGCTCGACAAGCCACAATGCTTTGCTATGGACGGCTATCACCCGTCACCCCTGGGCTTTTGGATATTGGCAAAGGCTCTTGCCACCCCCATAGTGCCTTTTTTAGGCAAGGCTCAAAAGACAAACCCACCTCCATAGGTATCACAAGGGATAAGAAACTAAGAGTAATGCTACTCAACACCAGAAGTCTAAACCTCAAGATGCAAGCACTCGAAACTCTCCTTAGCATGGAGAACATCGATATCTGTGCAGTAACAGAAACCTGGTTCAACGCTCCCAGCACTACCAGGTTATACCTCATACCATGTTTTTTGGCCCCAAAACTTGGACCGAACCACAAAAGGAGGGGGAGTTTCAATATTCGGCAAAGATACCCACACCTCCAGGTTGGTGGCACAGCACAAAGCATCAGAGACTATCCATGTGCAACTAACGGTGGGTAAAACTGCCTTCCAGTTTATAGCCTGCTACAGACCACCCTCCCAAACCCAGGAACCCCACTTGGCCTTCCTGAGAACACTGGAAAATATGAAGGTCTCTCCAAACACCACTATATTGGGCAACTTCAACTACCCTAACATAAACTGGGAGCATTACTCTAGCTCCAACACCCTAGCCCAAAGGTTCCTAGAATTTATAAACTCAAATTCTATGGAACAACTTGTTGCCACTCCCACAAGAGGAGAAAACATACTGGACCTGATAATCACCAACATGGGGACTCTATGCTCCAGACCAAGATGGCGCCCTTTTAATATGCAAGTCAGTAGGCCTGAATACACCCTCAGAAGCTGGTGCCTGCACAGCAGCTCCAGACCCATCCAAGGTAGAGACATCCGCAGGTTCCACAGTTGAAGCATCTCGCGGCATACCGGAATCTGAATGGGTCTCAGTAGAGGCCTGGGAATCTGAAGTAGCGGGTATCAGGGGCTGCGAAAGCGCCTCACTGAGTACAGGCGAACTGGGCGGCCTGTCTGTCTTTATCTTTGCGTTTCTTCGGAATATCTGTAGTCGGATGGCTTACTGAAGACCTATCTGGATAATTGAACAGAGCACCAAAAAATTTAGAAGTGCAAATATACTGACGATGGATAGTTCGTGGTTTAAATAAGGCACAAAACCGACAGCGAGGTACGTCATGGTCAGGGCCTAAGACTTCAGTTCTGAAACTCGAAAACTAAAATTTCAGAAGTCGGCCGACCGGCACTTGCGAACTGCTTCGGGCACCGCACGGCAAGAAAGACTGGTGTAATGATGTCGGCTGCTTGTTTTCTACCCCTGACGACCTGATGTCACGGAAGAGACAGCAACCGACGCAGGACCCAAGACTTTGTTAATCAGGCCGACTGAGGGCTACCTGCAAGCAGATAACCCACATGTAATGACTGCAACAGTGAAACACGAAGAACATCAGAGGGTCACTTGTGAGATTCCATCTGTAGGAACTCAACATCTTTTCTGAATCTCAGAGGCTTGAGGACAATCCCACTTAAAATAGTCCATCTTAAGGGCAATGGTGTCCCAAAGGAGAGCTCTTCCAGGGGGAAATTTGGGCTTATGGAATCCTTCCTTTCTGAGCCAGAGTCCAAAGAGGGAGGGATCTGAGAAGAACAATCCAAAGATTCATCCCGAGTCCAGGTCCTCATCTGAGGAATCCAATTCCCTAGGCCTAGTGTGTGGAGTAGAAGAACATGGAGGAGCAGGAAGAGAGATCCCTTGATGAAGCTTCAAGACCATCAAAGCATTAAATAAACCCTGGGCGAAATCCTGCTAGTCACATTGGGGATCCAGAAATGTGATATGTTTTTCTGTCCACTCAAAACACCCTTGGAGGGTCAGACCCTGGCATGACTCAATAATGGTGATAGGAGTCTTCACCCCAAGATCTGAGGAATACCCCTTGGTCCTTTGGGTATAATCAGCCAAGGTTTCCCCTCAATGTCTGGTACTGATGTTTGAAAAGGCTCCAAGGACATGCGAGATCCATGCCAGCCTCTGATGGGGTCACAGCAAGGGAATCCAAAGCAACCACTGGATGGTTCTCCAGGCTTTCACCAGCCTCAAGAGAGATGTCCGGAGGGGTGGGTGAACAGCAGTTGGATCCGACCTAATGTTTTGGCTTTTTTCTTGGCAGATGGCTGGCCCTCGGGATGGGTGGACTGGCACAGCACCTGCAATCAACAACTTAAGACATCGGTTCTCTAGGTATATGGACAGGGACAGATGACTACAAAGGGTCTTAGGCACAAATGCCTGGCAGTCAGAGCAGTGTGTATAATCGTGAGAAGCACCCAAACAGTGGTGGTCTTTTTTGGGGAATCTGCCTCTCACACTGACATTTTCCCTTTCTGGATGACATGAACATAATAACCACAAAAATAAGAGAAGAAACCACAACAGGGCACTTATCTGAGAATATGGCTTGGTTACAAGCATAGCAGAAGGGCATTCAGACCAGACTAATATTCAACAATGACATTTGGAGTGGCAGCAAAAACATTCTGAGTGAGTGTTCATATGTCACCTTTATGCCATATATGAGAACACTTGTGATATACGCCACCTATAAAGTACTAAAGGTTACTCGCCGGACATTAGGCTAATCTTGTTGGCAGGAGATCCTCTAGGTAAAAAATACTGCAACAGTGATATGGAAGGACATCATTACATACAGGCTAAATCAACAACAGAGTCTCCAGAGTTTTTTGCAAAACCAGGAGCTGCTGAGTCTTCACCGCCCTCGGATACTTCTGAGGTAAGATCCCTCTGAAGTCTTATCAAATGGGCAAGGTAATTCAGAGCACAAAGAATGTTGTTACAGTGTATGTGTGCCTTCCAAAATGATCCAAAGCTTGAGAATCTGAGTGAACTGACTAAGGTACTCTTTGGATATGTCCTTAACGACTACCACAACCACAACGACATCCACAGGCAGACTCTTGCTTCTGAGGGGTCTATTTTTGGTGGGGGAACCAAATCTTTACCTGGTTTCATTGGGACAGGTTCTCTCCAGTCCCTCTGAGAAATCAGTCCCACAAAAGGCACTGGGGAGGACACCACTACAAAAACCTCAAGGAAAAAATGACTCTTCCAGGGAAGGGGCTCTGGTGGTTCACCTCCCACTCTTTCAATAATTCAAGCAACTCAAAGGAGGCATCTTCGTGGGGGTGATCTGGGGGAGCCTTTCCTTTACATTGAGATTGGTATTTTTGGTGAGGGAATCCTCAGGGGAATCCAACTGCTTCCACTTGCACCTCACATGGAGAAGAAGCAGAAAAAGACACAGGGGGGGGGGGCTCCTGAATGCAGAGAGGCCTCAAGACATAATGATGCAGGCTGTCCCAGTGCCAGCAGATGCATAATGAAGGATGTGGAATGGGGAAGAGATTGGGCTGGATCCAAGCAACTGACAAGGCTCCAACCTTGGAATAGGAGAGAATTTTTCTCTGCAAAACTGAAAGGTGAGACAAGAGCTGGTTGACCAAACTCACCATCCCTTAGATCCAAAGACCCAAGTGAGAACCAGTGCCAGTCACCAATGTTAAGATCAGCATCAAGCTATCGAAGGATGAAGCACCCAGGAAATGGAGGAGTTAGAAACCGGAAGGCTGACTCCAAACCCGGATCACCAGCTCTGATCAAAGAGGTGAGAAAGAACAAATGTTGGATGTGTGGATGTGGCCAAGTCGTTGACATCAACAGGGAGAGAACAGCCTGAAAATCACAACTGGCATTCCCAGAACCAAGGATACCAGGGGGTGGGGGGAAGGAAAGTACAGTTGTGTACACTTACCATAAATGTAGATGTTAGGAGTATATTCACAGTTGCAGTCATCACATTTAGGTTATCCCTGCCAGGGTAGCCCTCGGCCGGCCCGAATAACAGAGGCTTATTATTTCTGCATTGGTTGCAGTCATTTCAGGACTAACGTCAGGTCGTCAGTAGTATAAAGTAAGGCAGCCAATGCCATTACATCAGTTTTTCTTGCCCTGTCAGGAGCCCCAAGTGGGAGCCAGGCTCTGGCAGAAGAACCCCACCAGTAGAAAGTAAATACCCAAAATGTCCCTTGTAAAGAGAGAGAGAAAGAAGAGGGGGATGGAGGGAGGGAAACCAGGACTGCAACAGTGAATACACTCTCTCTAACAGCTACATTTATGGTACGTGTACACAACTGTACTATGTTCTTCTTGTTTCACTGTTGCAGTCATCACATTTGGGTCGATTCCTAAAACTGAGGAAAAGGGTGGAGGCAGTCAAGGAGACTACGGGTTGACTAGGATGCCCTGCAAGACTGCAGTGGCACAGCCTGCCATAGATTTGGAAAAAGATAGGCAGGTGGTAATGTTTGTTGAAAGTGTGAACAGATGTCCAGGTGGCAGCCTCCAGGATGTCCTATGTGGGGACTCCTCTGAGGAAAGCTGCAGAGGTGGAGGCTGCTCTGCAGGAGAGTTCTGACCCCCTTTAGGGGGAGGATTTCCGTGCTGCTTGTAACATAAATGGATGCAGTGTGCTATCCATTTGAAAATTGTTTGTTTGGAGATGGCTTTGCCCTCTGCCCCTACAGCAATGCTAACCAGCAATTGATTAGACTTTCTGAATGATTTAGTCCTGTCTAGATAGAATCTGAGCTGTCTGTGCATATCTAGAGTGTGCAGGATCCTTTCCCCCTTGTTCTGTGGGTTAGGGAAAAAGGTTGGCAAATGAATGGATTGGTTGAGAGCCACACTGGACACCACTTTGGGCATGAAGGATGGGTTAGTCCCGAGGGAAACCCTGTCAGCATGGAAGATGATGAAGGGCTCCACAGCCATGAGTGCTTGTAGCTCAGAGACCCTTTTGGCTAAAGTTATGGCCAGAAGAAAAGTGGTCTTCCAGGAAAGAAATTTTAACTCTGCTGTAGATGCTGGTTCGAAGGGGGGCAGGGTGAGCTTTTCCAACACAAAGTTAAGGTCCCAAGCTGGGGTAGGTGCTCTTCTGGGTGGCCTCAAGTTGCTAGCCCCTCTTCAGAATTGTCTGATTAGAGGGTGTGAGAAAAGGGGCTGCTCAGTGGGGAAATACGCCGATAGGAGAGGCATGAATTTTAATAGAGGAAAAATAGAGATCACCGTGTAGCAGGTCAGCTAAGTAATCTAGGATGAGAGGGAGGGGAGGGCTGTGCCATATCGGCTCCCTTAGCCTGAATCCAGGTGCAGAACCTTTTCCATTTGTCAGCATAAGACTTTCTAGTGCTAGGGCATATGGCTTCACGTATGACAACTAGAAAGTACAGTTGTGTACACTTACCATAAATGTAGATATTATATATTCTCTGTTGCAGTCATCACATTTGGGTTATCTGCTTGCAGCAGCCCTCAGTCGCCCTGAAGTCTTGGGTCCTGCATTGGTTGCGGACTCATCTTCCGTGACGTCAGGTAGTCAGGGGTATAAAGCATGCAGCTGATGCAATTACATCAGTTTTTCTTGCCCCAGATGTCAGGTACCCTCCTAATGGTAAGCAATTAAATAAATATATACAAGGCTATACCTCCAACAAAAAAGCAAATGCAACAAAAAGGCTTTTAAGCATAGCAAAGGAAAGTAGAGGTATAGCCAAAGGAAGTTAGGGGGCTGGAGGAAGGGTAACCAGGACTGCAACAGTGAATACACTCGAACATCTAAATTTATGGTAAGTGTACACAACTGTACTATGTTCGTTGTGTTCCACTGTTGCAGTCATTACATTTAGGTAGATGTCCAAAGCTATGGTTGGGAGGAATAATTTAGATAGCATTAGAGCCAGCTATAAGGCCCTGCAAAACTGCAGTGGCTAAGTCAGCTCTGGATTTAGAGAAAATTGGCAAATGATGATGCTTGGTGAAAGTATGTACAGAACTCCAGGTAGCAGCTTCTAAGATGTCCCTGGTAGGGACGCCTCTGAGAAAGGCTGCAGAGGTAGATGCAGCCCTGGTGGAGTGAGGCCCGACACCCTGGGGGACAGGTTTTCCATGGTGCTTATAGCAGAAATGAATGCAATGGCTTATCTATTTAGAAATGGTTTGCTTTGAAATAGCCTTCCCCTCTGCCCCCTGCAGCAAACGCCACCAGCAGTTGTTCAGATTTCCTTTGAAGTTTAGTCCTGTCCAAGTAGAATCTAAGTTGTCTGTGCACATCTAAAGAATGCAGTATCCGTTCCCCTTTATTCTGTGGATTGGGAAATAAGGTTGGAAAATGAATGGACTGATTAAGAGCCACACTGGATACCACCTTGGGCATGAAGGAGGGATTGTTTCTGAGGGACACCCTGTCTGCATGAAAGATGATGAAATGCATAAGGGCCTGTAATTCAGATACCCTTCTTGCTGAAGTGATTGCTAAAAGAAAGGCAGTTTTCCCAAGAAAGGAATTTTAAATCTGCACTTGCAGCTGGCTCAAAAGGAGGAACAGTGAGTTCTTCCAATACAAAGTTGAGGTCCCAGGCTGAAGCTGGAGCTCTCCTGGGTGGTCTTAAGTTTTTGGCCCCTCTGAGGACCTGCTTGAGCAGTGGATGAGAGAAGAGGGGTTATTCTGTATTAAAATGAGCTGAAATGGCTGAGGCATGGATTTTAATGGAGGAAAAAGAAAGGCCCTTGTGAAGCATCTCAGTTAAGTATTGTAAAATCTGAGGTAAATTGGGCGCTGCTGCTCTCATCCCTTGAGACTGGTTCCAGGCACAGAATCTTTTCCATTTTTCAGCATAAGGTTTTCTAGTACTAGGCCTCCTTGCCTCTAAAATGATATCCATCACATGTTTGCTGAGGGATGGTACAGGAGAGATTAAGCAATTAGCCAGGCTGCAAGGTTCAGTGCTGGAAGCTGAGGGTGCAGAATCTGGTTCTCCTGCTGAGGCAGCAGGGAAGGAGTCTGAGGCAGATGCCATGGAGATAACCATGACACACTGCGCAGGAGGGGGTACCAGTGTTGGCGTGGCCAGTCTGGAGCAATCAAAATCATCTTTGGTTTGTCCTGTTTGACTTTTAGTAATACTTTGGAGAGCAGAGGCAGAGGGGGTAAGGCATAGACCGATAGATTTTTCCAGCTGAATGATAGAGCATCCACTTTCCAGGCTTTTTTGTGATGAGTTCTTGTGCAGAATTTGTCCAACTGATAGTTCTGGGGTGAGGCAAAAAGATCCATGTCTGAACTCCCCCATTTACGTGTCAACATGTTGAAAATCCGTGGTTCCAGTTTCCATTCGTGTGGGTCCATGTGATTTCTGCTTAGTTCGTCTGCCAGAGTGTTCAGCTTTCCTGGCAGGAATTGAGCTTGTAGTTGTACTTTGTAGGTCAAGGCCGTGTTCCACAATGTCATGGCTAGTCTGCAAAGGGGGTAGGAATGTGTACCTCCCTGCTTGTTTATGTACCACATAAAGTACAGTTTTGTACCTACCATAAATGTAGATGTTAGAGTGTACACCCTGCTGCAATCATCACACTTGGGTTATCCTGCCGTCAACATGTCAACAGTCGGCCAGAATTCCAAAGTCTTGGTCTGGCATTGGTTGCTGTCGCTTCTTCCCTGACGTGTGCCAGGGGTATATATAATGCATCCGACGCCATTTTCTTCAGTTTTTCTTGCCCCAGATGTCAGGTTCCCCCAAAAAGGTTGTCAGTAATTAGTACCAAATTAAGTAATTTTTGCACAAACACAAAATCCCTCCAGCTATAAGCAAATACATCAGGAAGGTATTGTAGAGATTTAGCCAGTTAGATCAGAGGGGATGGAGGGAGGGTAACCTGGACTGCAGCAGGGTGTACACTCGAACATCTACATTTATGGTAGGTACAAAACTGTACTATGTTCATCGTGTTACCCTGCTGCAGTCATCACACTTGGGTAGAATCCCAAAGTTAAGGATGGGTAGAGGAGTTATAGATGGTTAGAGGAGGCTAGAAGGCCCTGCAGAACTGCAGTGGCGAAGCCAGCTCTAGTCTTAGAGTAAAGAGGTAAGTGATGGTGTATGGTAAAGGTGTGTACTGAACTCCAAGTTGCAGCTTCCAAAATCTCCTTGGTTGGAACCCCCCTAAGGAAGGCTGTAGATGTAGCTGTTGCCCTGGTAGAGTGGGGCCTAATGGTAGCAGGAACTGGTTTTCTGATGGGTATAGCAAAAACAAATGCAATGTCCTATCCATTTGGAAATGGTTTGTTTTGATATACCCTTCCCTTGTGAAGCTGTAGCATAGGATACAAAGAGCTGGTCAGATTTTCTGAAAGACTTGGTTTTATCCAAGTAGTAACGAAGTTGCCTGTGAATGTCCAAGGAATGCAGGAGTCTTTCTCCTTTGTTCTGTGGATTTGGGAAGAAGGTGGGTAAGTGGATGGTTTGATTTAAAGCCACACTGGAAACCACCTTAGGCATGAAGGAAGGATTAGTTAGTAGAGAAACTCTGTCTTGATGGAAAATGAGGAAAGGTTCCACTGCCATTAGTGCCTGCAGCTCTGAGACTCTTCTAGCTGAAGTTACTGCTAGCAGCAGGGCAGTCTTCCATGATAGAAACTGTAGATCTGCAGAGAAAACTGGTTCAAAGGGAGGTAGCGTAAGTTTTTCCGGAACAAAATTGAGGTCCCATGTTGGTGTGGGTGCGCTCCTGGGGGGCCTAATGTTTTTTGCCCCTCTGAGAAACTGCCTTAGAAGTGGATGCGAAAATAAGGGTGGATCCGTGTTGTAGTGGGCTGAAATAGCTGATGCATGGATTTTAATGGAAATAAAAGAAAGTCCTTTGTGCAACATCTCAGTTAAATACTGTAGAATCTGAGACATGTGAGGCTGAAGTGTGTTTTGGCCTTGAGCTTGGTTCCAGGCGCAAAACCTTTTCCATTTATCCGAATAGGCCTTCCTGGTGCTGGGCCTCCTAGCCTCCAGAATAACATCCATAACTGCTTGGGAAAGAGGGGCTGGCTGGATGCTTAGGTGATTTGCCATGCAGCCAGACTTAAGGTTTTGAGCTGGCTGTGAAGAATCTGATTGTTTTGCTGTTTGAGCAAATAGGCAAATTGTTGTAAAATCCAAGGTGGGCCCTGGGCCATATTCCTCAATAGTGGGTACCAGTGCTGGCGTGGCCAGTCTGGGGCTATGAGTATCAGTCGTGGTCTCTCCTTTCTGACTTTCAGAAGCACCTTTGTGAGGAGAGGCAATGGAGGGAAGGCATATACTGTCAGGTTTTTCCAACTGAATGAGAGTGCGTCCACTTTCCAAGCTTGATGGTGCAGTGTCCTTGTACAAAATTTTGTTAGTCGATAGTTTTGAGGACTGGCAAACAGGTCTATGTCTGGAAGGCCCCATTTTTGAGTTATTGCAAATACTTGTGGATCCAGTTTCCACTCGTGGGGATCCATGATGTTTCTGCTGAGGTCGTCTGCCAATGTGTTCTTTTTTCCTGGCAGGAATTGAGCTTGTAACTGAACTTGGTAAGCCAGAGCTGTGTTCCACAAGGTCATTGCTTGCCTGCATAGAGGGTAGGAGTGTGTACCCCCTTGTTTGTTTATGTACCACATTACTGTGGTGTTGTCCGTCCTTATTGTAAGTTGTCCTGGATGTAATAGATTCTTGAAGGCTGTCAGAGCATTCTGTACAGCTAGCATCTCTTTTTGATTGATGTGCAGATTCCTTTGGTCTGCAGTCCATATGCCTTGAACACACTGTCCTGCCATGTGTGCCCCCCAGGTGTAGTCCGATGCATCTGTTGTCATAGTTTGCCTGGCTGGGGGAAAGGTGAAAGGCTGACCCTTGTTGAGGTGACATGCCTGTGACCACCATAGAAACTCCTGTTGTAGGCAGGGAATGAGAGATATTAAAATCCAAATCCCATCGAGCTACGCGCTCGAGAGACTTGAACCTCAGCACTGAAATAAATAGGACATGCTGGAGGGACAGATTCGTAACCCAGAGGCTCCCTTCACTCTGGAATAAAATCCCAGTCCAGGTTAGGCAGAGTCCCTCATTGACTCTCTTCAAGAGGAATCTTGATGAGCGGATGGGAGATCATAGGTTTACCCCGGGTATCACTTCTGTGTCACTGTTGGACAGAGGAGGGCATAGCAAAATAAATTTAAAATGGGTGGCGAAAGCCAAACACATTCGGGCTAGGCTTATAAATGCCCTAGGGCAGATAGCCTAGTATGAACCTAAGAACCTATTGTGTCCAAGCTGTGGCTGTGTTGAGACCATACGCTTTTTAGGTACCACTGTAATTTCCTCATATACAGCTTTGCAAATGGCATTAGTAGTATGCAAGATGCCATGAAGCCCAAGGCCTGCAGAATTTTTCTTGCAGGTAGTTGGGTCTTTGTTGCCATTGTTTTGAAATATTGAGTCAGTTGTAGTCGTTTGTCTGGTGTCAGGTAAGCCTTCTGGGCCGTTGTATTCAAGCTGGCACCCAGGAATGTCATATTTTGTGAGGGTACTAGCTTTGATTTCTTTTCGTTTACTGTGTACCCCAGGCAACTTAGAAGATGTTTTACAAAAGCCAGATGTTGTAAGAGGATGTCCTTGCTTTCTGCTTGGATGAGGCAGTCATCCAGGTATGGGTATACTTGAATTCCTCTGTCTGCAGTATGCAATTACTGGTGCCAGGCATTTTGTGAAGACCCTGGGCGCAGCAGATAAGCCAAAGGACAGTGCACAGAATTGGTAATGGGTTGAACCTGCAATGAAGCGGAGGTATCATCTGCAACTTTGTCTGATGGGGACATGCAGGTATGCCTCCTTGAGGTCCAACGTTACTAGCCATGCTTTCTTGCCCAACATGGGAAGAAGCTGCTGTAGTGTTAGCATCTTGAATTTGGGTACTTGTAAGGTGTTTAGAATTGAAAGGTCCAGAATTGGTCTCCAGGCATTGTCCTTTCTGGGAACTAGAAAGAGTCTTGAGTAAAATCCTTGGCCTTGCTCTGGAGTAGGTACCAGTTGAATGGCTCTCATGTCCATGAGAGCTGTAATTTGTTTTTGTGCCTCTGCCCATTGATTTTGTGGCAGGTTTGGCATTCCTCTTTTCATTGGCAAGGTGTGAAAATGGAATCTGTATCCTCGTGAAATTATGTCTAGGACCCATTTGTCCTTTGTGACAATGTGCCAGTTGTCTGAAAAAAGTGCGAGTTTTCCTCCCAAGGGGGCTGTCAAGATAGTGTTGTTTGGCCAGATGAGGTGCAAGTCATTGAGTTTGCCTTCTGGTAGTCTGGGACCCGTCTTCTCCTCCCTTCTGTGTTGTAGTGCCCCATTGTCGAGGTTTGTACTGGGCTTGTGGTTGTCCTCTGCCTCTTGGACGTCTGTATTTACCCCTCTGTGGTATGTCAGTAGCTGGAAAGGTCCAATTTTTTGTTGGCCAATTTCTGCTGAAGTGAGGGGGCTGTACCTGTAGAAAATCTTTGACTGTCTGCATAGATTTTGCCTTAGCCTCCATTTTCTTTAAGACTTCTGCTTTAACTCCAAAAAGAACATCCTGTTGTAAGGGAGTATCTAGAAGCTTTGCTTTAACATGATCAGGCAGAGTTTGTTCCTTTAACCAAGCATGCCTACGTATAACGGACCCAGTGACAGCTGCTCTGCAGGAAGCCTCCAAAAGAATCAAACCCACATTGTAAAGTATGTTTGCCCACCTGTTTAGTTGCATGCAAGAGATCTTGCATTTCTTTCAATTCAGACTGCTGAGGGAGTGTGCTCATTTTTTGTTTTAACTGAGACATTAGAAATTGCTGATATTTTAGCATGTGGAATTGGCAATTTAGTGCTCTCATAGCTAGAGTGGCTGAGGTGTAAACCTTTTTCCCCCACCTGTCTAGTGCTCTGGAGTCCCTTTCAGAGGGTACAGTATTTTTTGCCATAGAAGCCTTAGCCCCTTTGGGACCCTGGGAGATGGTCTCTGGATCAGCAACAGGGCTTTTATAAAGTAATTTGTGGGAATCAGGCACTCTATAGTATTCGTCAGGTTTGGCTGGAGCAGGAGGCAAAGAATCTGGGTTCAAACTGGATTCTAAGTAAACATCATCCACAATGTCTAAAACTGGGGGGATGGCAAGTGGTCTGTGCTAGGGGAGTAAAAGAAACTCTCTGAGCCTTTATTTGAGTCAGAGTAGTCCTGACCTTCCCAGTGAAAATGTTCCCTCATAGTGTGTAAAGTTTCCCCAAAGGAGTAGTCTTCAGGAGGAGAAGCTGAGGGAATAGAATCCTCAGCATCAGAATCTTCATAAGGGGAGAAGGAGTAATCTTGGTCCTCAGAGGAGCCTGAGGAAATACACTTTTGTTCAGAGGAGGCATAATCTTCCTCTTGTCTAGGCCTTTTGTCGGGTGGGGGTTGGGAACCCCGGATTAAAGAGATCAAATCTTCAGCCATTTTGAGCATCTGTTTCTTAGGCATGGGGCCTTGAACTGGAGACTGAAGTGCAGTCTTTTTAGGTTTAATAGGAGTCTTAGTCTTAGTAAACGTTTTTATGGTGAGTGTAGTCTGTCTGAAGACGCCTTCAGAAACCAAAGGTTTTTCTGCAGTACAGACATCTCTATCAGCAATGTCGTCGGTAGGGGCTAAACAAAATGGCTGCGTCGGCCTAGTACTTTCAGACAAAAGCTCCGAAGCGGTCTCGGGTTCCAGGTCTGTGGTAGTCAGAGGCTGCGTCTGAGCTTCACTGAAGACCGGTGCACCGGAGACCGGACCAGCCGAGGCCTCGGAGTCTGGCTTGGGTCTAGGCTGCCTGTCCTTATCCTTGCGTTTTTTGTGCACGCCGGTAGTCGGTTGCTCCGACGGCATAGTGTAGTTAAATTTTCTACCGAAGTAGTGTCATGCGAAGTCAAAGCATCTTTTAATAGTACGCTTATTAAACCTAGCACAAAAACGATGACGTCGTGGTCTGGGCCTAGGCAAGGTATGCAGTAAGAATGAAAATTCTTATGAGGTATTTGCTTCCCACAAGAAATACAATTGTTAACTTTTTCTGACATCGGTCTGAGGCAAGAAAAGTTTCCCCAATGGGGTACTTGGCTTTATTGAAGACTTTGGATCTGAAATTTGACTTCGAAAATCTCAGGAGTCGGCCGACCGGCACTTGCGGACTGCTTCTGCTTCGGGCACCGCGCGGCAAGAAAGACTGAAGAAAATGGCGTCGGATGCATTATATATACCCCTGGCACACTGACGTCAGGGAAGAAGCGACAGCAACCGACGCCGGACCAAGACTTTGGAATTCCGGCCGACTGCGGGACCGCCTGACGGCAGGATAACCCAAGTCTGATGACTGCAGCAGGGTAACACGATGAACATCTGTGGTGTTGTCTGTCTATCATTAATTGTCCTGTATGAAGGTAGTCCTTGAAGGCTGTCAGTGCATGCTGTACAGCTAGCATCTCTTTCCGATTGATATGAAGGTGCATTTGGTTTGGGCTCCATTTGCCCTGAATGCACTTCCCTGCCAGATGAGCCACCAAGCATAGTCTGATGCATCTGTAGTTAGGGTTTGGGCGGCAGGGGGTGGAGTGAATGGTAGTCCCTTGTTTTGGTGGCAGGCCTCTGCCCACCATAAGAACTCTAGTTGCAGGCAAGGTATGATAGGAATCATCGCTTCCAAGCTGCGACAATGTTGACTCCATAAACCTTTTAATTACCACTGAAGTTTCCTCATATGCAGTCTTGCATATGGAATTAGAAGAATGCAGGAGACCATGAACCCCAGGGCTTGCAGAATTTGTCTTGCAGATAGCAGAGATTTTGTGGCCACCTGTTTGAAGTTACCATATGAATTTGCTTTTCTGGCGTAAGGTAAGCCATCTGGGCAGTTGTATTCAAGCTTGCACACAGGAATGTCAATTTTTGGGGTACCAGATGTGATTTCTTTTCTTTTATGGTGTACCCTAGACAAGTTAGAACCCTTTTTACAAACGCCAGATGTTTTAGAAGAATGTCCTTGTTTTCTGCCTGAATTAGACAGACAATCGTCCAGATATGGATATATTTGAATATTTCTTTGCCTGCAAAATGCAATTACTGGAGCCAGGCACTTTGTGAAGACCCTGGGTGCAGCATATAAGCCAAAGGGCAGTGCAGAGAACCAGTAATGCAAGTAGCCAGCTTTGAAGCAGAGGTATCTTCTGCAAGATTCCCTGATTGGGATATGCAGGTAAGCCTCTTTTAAGCCTAGATGTACCAACCAAACATTTTTGTCTAGCATAGGAAGTAACTGTTGAAGAGTCAGCATCTTGAATTTTGCAATGTCCAGAAATGTGTTTAGAGGAGATAAGTCCAGAATTTGATACCATGATTTGTCTTTTCTGGGTACCAGGAAAAGCCTTGAATAGAAACCTTGTCCCTTTTCCTCTTCTGGTACTGGTTGTATGCCCCCATGTTCATGGGAGACTGAACTTGTTTCTGGGCCTCTGCCCACTGATTTGTGGGCAGATCTAGCCATCCGTTTGGGACTGGCAACGTGTGGAAATGAAATCTGTATCCCCGGGATACTATTTTTAAAACCCATTTGCCCTGGGTTATAAGTTGCCAGTTTCTTGCATGAAGTGCCAGTTTTCCCCCTAAAGGGGCAGCTAAAAGCTAAGTGCTTGGTAAGTGTAGAAGGAAGTCATTGAGACCGTTTACCATAGGGAGGTGCCTTGTTGTTTCCAGATTTGGAAGTGGAGGCACCCCATTGTTTTGTTCTAAAGGTCCCTTGTGACTGAAACCTGGAGCCTTTGGAATGTCTGGGTTTGACTTGAGTGGCTCTCGAAGGAACTGGAAAGGACCAGTTCTTAGCAGGCCAGTGCCTACTAAATCTTGGAGGTTGCACTTGTAAATCTTTCACAGTTTGCATAGATTTTGCTTTATCTTCCATATTTTTTAAAACATCTTCAGTCTTATTACCAAAGAGACGGTCCTGTTGTAAAGGAGCATCCAACAATTTTGCTTTAACATGATCAGGCAGAGTTTGCTCTTTTAGCAAAGCGTGCCTTCTTAGCACAGACCCAGTTACAGCAGCCCTGCAATAGGCCTCCAAAGAATCAAAACCACATTGCAAAGTACGTTTTCCAACTTGTTCAGCTGAATGCAATAAATCCTGTAAATCTTTATTTTCAAAACAGTCATAAATTAACATTTTCCGTTTAAGCAGTCCCATGATATGCTGTTGATATTTAAGCATATGAAATTGACAGTTTAAAGCCTTGATTACCAATGTTGCAGAAGTGTAAACCTTCTTTACCCCATCTATCCAGTGCCCTGGAATCTCTATCAGAAGGGGTAGGATTTTTAGCAGTAGAGGCCTTAATGCCCTTGGGACCCTGAGAAATGGTTTCAGGATCTGCAATAGGATTTTTGAAAAGGAATTTGTGGGAGTCAGGAACCCTGTAGTATCGGTCTGGCTTACAAGGAGCTGGAGGCAGAGAATCAGGAGCCATACTAGATTCTGAAAAATCATCATCAACAATGTCTAGAACAGGAGGTATAGCCAAAGGCCTATGCTGAGGAAGAAGAAGAAAATCCCCAAGTCTCTTTTTATATTCAGAAAAATCCTGACTTTCCCATTGGAAATGTTCCCTTAAGGTATGTAAAGTTTCCCCAAAAGAAAAATCCTTCAGGGGGAGAAGGAGAAGGAATGGAATCTTCTATATCAGAGTCCTCATAAGTAGGTATAGACAAAATCCTGTTCATTACAAGAGTCAGAAGAAATAGATTCCTGTTCAGAAGATTCATAATCAATGTCTTGTCTAGGCCTCTTAGGAGGGGGTTGGCTGCCTCTGATCAGAGTAAGTAAATCTTCAGCCATTTTGATAATTTGTTTTTTAGGCATAGGGGCCTGCACATGTGGCCCAGGCATCGGTTTTTTAGACATGGATTTAGATTTTGGCCTTAGTTTTGAAGATGGCATCGGTCTGATATACAAATCTTTAGGCCTGAAAACACCATCAGAAGCCGGTGCCTGCACAGCGGCTCCAGACCCATCTAAGTTAGAGACATCCACGGGTTCCATAATTGAAGCATCTTGCAGCATACCGGACTCCGAATGGGTCTCAGTAGAGGCCTGTGAATCAGAAGTAGCAGGTATCAGGGACTGCGAAAGTGCCTTACTGAGTACTGGTGAACTGGCGACTGGCTTAGGAGAAGCGTAGTCAGTTTTGGACCTTGACTGCCTGTCTCTTTTTCTTTGCGGTTTTTTAGGTATTCCGGTAGTCGGATTGCTGACATTTCTGGATAATTAAATCGTGAGCCAAAGTATTTAGAAGCAAAAATATACAGATGTTTAATAGTGCATTGATTAAATTTAGCACAAAATTGACAGCAAGGTACATTGTGGTCAGGGCCTAGGCAAGGAATACAGTACAAATGAAAATCCTTATGAGGTATTTGCTTCCCACAAGTAATGCAATTATTACCTTTTACTGACATCGGTAAGGAGCAAGAAAAAGTTTCCCCAACGGGGTACTCAGCTTTTAGTTGAAGACTTCGGTTCTGAAACTCGAAAACGAAAATTTCAGGAGTCTGCCGACCCGCACTTGCGAACTGCTTCTGCTTTGGGCACTGCGCGGCAAGAAAGACTAATGTAATGGCGTCGGCTGCATGTTTTATACCCCTGACAACCTGACGTCATGGAAGAAGGGACAGCAACCGACGCAAGACCCAAGACTTTGTTAATCAGACCGACTGAGGGCAACCTGCCAGCAGATTACCCAAATGTAATGACTGCAACAGTGAAACACGAAGAACATCTAGGAAAATTAGATTGGTTTTTTTTCTGCATTGTCAGAACTTTTCTACTGTATTATTTTAAGTATTTCTCTGTGATCTCTGAACTCTTGACTAACACTGCGTAGTAAGAAGTATTGTCTTGTGTTTTTATTATTAAATATTTTAAACCTTTCAACTGTGGCTGTTTTGTGTAGAGATAATTTAAGCTCCAAGAGTACATTGCATGCATTTAGTAATATTGTAACAAAGCTACTCCAATAGCCTTGCTGTTCAGTCACACTTACCATCTGGATAATAATATTGCACAGTATAATTGGACACCCTTTCATAATTGCCTTTTAGCAGTTGATATATATTAGTGGGTGGTGGCAAGTGGTACTACAGTATAGTCTGGGTAAAAGGGCATAGCTGGAGAACCTGTGCCAGCCTTCCCCAGAAGTGTCTGTGTGGTTGTACAAAAACTATCTCAAAGTGTGTGTGTGTCAGCTACTTGGGCAGGGAAATGAAGCACTGGTTGGACAGACAGGGTGCTGGAGGTTTTAGCTTGGCCACTAGGTTGAGATCTGGACCCTATAGCTGTGCCAGTGGGGAGTCTTATTTGGAACCTGGAGAGAAAGGGAGAAACCAACCCCAGACTGACTGATCTCTGTGTGCTCTTAAGGGAAATTGTACTTTACTGTGTGTGCATTTATTATCCTTTCCCTATATGGACGCCCTTCACTGGTG
The DNA here is from genome assembly GCF_019279795.1 of Protopterus annectens. Taxonomy (NCBI): domain Eukaryota; kingdom Metazoa; phylum Chordata; order Ceratodontiformes; family Protopteridae; genus Protopterus; species Protopterus annectens. The sequence continues at coordinate 833,277,135 of NC_056733.1, forward strand.
TTAGTGGTGAGGATTGAGGCTCCTTGATTGCTGGGTCAGTGTACGGGTGTCACAGCGATAACTGGCAAGGAGTCTTTCACATCGCTGTTAAGGAATTTTTGGCCCACTCTTTGCAGAATTGGCTTTAATTCAGCCATATTGGAGGGTTTCCAAGCATGAACCGCCTTTTTAAGGTCATGCCACAGCATCTCAATTGGATTCAAGTCCGGACTTTGACTAGGCCACTCCAAAACCTTCATTTTGTTTTTCTTAAGCCATTCAGAGGTGGACTTGCTGTTGTGTTTTGGATCATTACCCTGCTGCAGAACCCAAGTGCGCTTCAGCTTGAGGTCACAAACTGATGACTGGACATTCTCTTTAGGATTTTTTGGTTGAGAGCAGAATTCATGGTTCCATCAATCACAGCAAGTCGTCCAGGTCCAGAAGCAGCAAAGCAGCCCCAGACCACACTACCACCACGTTTGACTTTTGGCATGATTTTCTTTTTCTGAAATGCTGTGTTACTTTTATGCCAGATGTAGCAGGACGCACACCTCCCAAAAAGTTCAGCTTTTGTTTCGTTAGTCCACAAAATATTTTCCCAAAAGTCTTGGGGATCATCAGGATGTTTTTGGCAAAAGTGAGACAAGCCTTTATGTGTTTTTTGGTCAGCAGTGGTTTTCGCGCCTTGGAACTCTGCCATGCATGTCATTTTTGCCCAATCTCTTTCTTATGGTTGAGTCATGAACACTGACCTTAACTGAGGCAAGTGAGGCCTGCCGTTCTCTAGATGTTGTTCTGGGTTCTTTTGTGACCTCTTGGATGAGTCGTCACTGTGCTCTTGGGGTAATTTTTGTAGGCCGGCCACTCCTGGGTAGGTTCACACTGTTCCATGTTTTCTCCATTTGTGCAGAATGGCTCTTACCGTGGTTCGCTGGAGTCCCAAAGCTTTAGAAATGGCTTTGTATTCTTTTCCAGACTGATAGATGTCAATTACTTTGTTTCTCATCTGTTTCGGAATTTCTTTAGATCGCGGCATGATGTCTTCCTTTTTGGGATCTTTTGGCCTACTTCACTTTGTCTGACAGGTTCTATTAAAGTGATCTCTTGATTCAACAGGTCTGGCAGTAATCAGGCCTGGGTGTGGCTAGTGAAATTGAACTCTGCTTTCCCAAAAATGTGATTAACCACAGTTACTTCATGATTTAACAAGGGGCCAATTACTTTTTCACATAGGACCATGCAGGTTTGGATAGTTTTTTTCCTTAAATAAAATCATCACTTAAAAAACTGCATTTTGTGTTTACTTGGGTTATCTTTGTCTAATATTTAAAATTGTTTAATGATCTGAAACATTTAAGTGTGATAAACATGCAAAGAAATAAGAAATCAAGAAGGGGGCAAATACTGATTCATTGCACTGTACAGTGCATACACTAGGACCAACTTCTCATCTACTCATATACTTGGTTTTCTTCTGGTGGTTCCATCAAATTTTCAAGGCTTCTGTTCGAGCTCCTCCAGCAAAATCAAATGCATCTGCAATTAAATGTTTGGGATCTCTGAGGGGCTACATAAGATGCACATTCAAGTTGGTTAGCACCCAGAATATCCACCAACTGAGCTCATCTGGAATGTCAGGTATGATTGTTAACTTTTCCAGTGAGTGATGGTGTGAGTGTCACAGGTTCTTCCTGTACCACTGCATCTTCATGTTTAGGCTGGCAAGGGGAACCATGATGACATGCTAACAAATACTTGAGTACAGGATGTTCCTATCTGTCATACAAGTTCTTCACTGCTGCCTACAGGGAGGAGGAGTTCAAAGGATTTCTTCATATAAGGGAGGAACAGTCTGCTGTAGATGGTGTCCTGGACTGTTCCGAGCAAGGTCTTCCTGTGAGAAGAGGAAATTAATGGAAATGCTCAGCCTACTAAGGCTGAAGGTAGAATACTTGAAACCCTTTTTGGTTCCTCCTGCATAACATCCTAAATTAAGCAGTTGTTTAGATACGGGAAATGCATACATTCCCCTTCAGTCTGAGGTGAGCAAAGACTGGAGGGAAGCATTTGGAAATTAGCTAGGGAGTAGCAAACAGTCCATAAGGACAATGAAGTAATATGGAAATGCTGTGTTTTTGCAATAAAGCATAGTAATCTTCTGTATTTTTTGTACACTGAGATGTAAGGTAGGTATCCATGTCCAAGATGACCATGAAGATCACTAGTAAAGGTGGCAGGGTCTGCAGGGACAAAATGTGTTTAGTTTGAAGAGCTCTAGAATGGATTTACAAGGTCCATCTTTCCTGGGTACCAGGAAATGTTTTGAGTAAAACAATGGCCCTGGTCTCATCGAGAGACTCTTATTACTACATCAGAAAAAAATTTAAGTGCCCTACGATGGGACCTGCAAGTAAGGGGGGATTCAATGAAGAATGGGGAGATCCCATATTAAATGTGGTAAATGAAAGCAATAACTTATTTTACCCAGAGGTCTATGGTCAAGTCAGACAATAAGATTAGGAATGGTGCGTCTGCGTCTGTCTGCGTGTGTGATTGTGCTATGACAGTCAAAAGCTAGAGGCACATTCTTGGCCAGCAGGAAGAGACAACTCCACATATTATGGGAGAAGTACTGTTGTGTACACATACCATAAATGTAGATGTTAAGAGTGTCTTCACTGTTGCAGTCATCACATTTTGGTTATCCCTGCCAGAGTAGCCCTCGACCGGCCCGAATACCAGAGGCTTAGTATTTCTGCATCGATTGCTGTCGCTTCAGGATTGACATCAGGTTGTCAGTAGTATAAAGTAGGCAGCCGACCCCATTACATCAGTTTTTCTTGCCTTGTCAGAAGCTCCTTGGTAGGAGCCAAGTTCTGGTGGAAGAACCCCACCAGTAGAAAGTAAATACCAATATGTCCCTTGTAAGGAAAGAGAAGAAAAAAGGTGGCTGGAGGGAGGGAATCCAGGACTGCAAAAGTGAATACACTCGAACATCTACATTTATAATAAGTGTACACAACTGTACTATGTTCTTTGTGTTTCACTGTTGCAGTCATCACATTTGGGTTGATTCCCAAAGCTGAGGAAATGGGTGGAGGCAGTCAAGGAAACTAGGGGCTGGCTAGGATGCCCTGCAAATCTGCAGAGGCAAACCCTGCCCTGGATTTGGAGAAGAGAGGCAGGTGGTAATGTTTGGTAAAAGTGTGAACAGACATCCACGTGGCAGCCTCCAGCATGTCCCTGGTGGGGACTCCTCTGAGGAAAGCTGCAGAGGTGGAGGCTGTTCTGGTGGCGTGAGTCCTGACCCCCTTGGGGGGGGGGGGGCTTTCCGAACTGTTTGTAGCAGAAATAGATGCAGTGTGCTATCCATTTGGAAATTGTTTGTTTGGAGATGACTGCCTTCTGTCCCTGTAGCAAAGCTAACCAGCAAATGATCAGACTTAAGGATTTAGTCCTGTCTAGACAGAACCTGAGCTGTCTTGTGCACATCTAGAGTGCAGGCTCCTTTCCCCCTTGTTCTGGGGATCAGGAAAAAAGGTGGGCAAATGAATGGATTGGTTGAGAGCCACACTGGACACCACCTTGGGCATGAAGAATGGGTTAGTCCTGAGGGATACCCTGTCAGCATGGAAGATGATGAAGGGTTCCACAGCCATGAGTGCTTGTAGCCCAGAGACTCTTCTAGCTGACGTGATGGCCAGAAGGAAAGCTGTCTTCCAGGAGAGAAATTTAGGCTCTGCAGAAGAAGCTGGTTCGAAGGGGAGGTAGGCTGAGCTTTTCCAACACAAAGTTAAGGTCCCAAGCTGGGGTTGGTGCTCTTCTGGGTGGCCTCAAGTTGCTAGCCCCTCTTAGAAACTGATTAAAGGGTGTGAGAAAAGGGGCTTCTCAGTGGGAAAATGAGCAGAGATAGCAGAGGCATGAATTTTAATAGAGGAAAAAGAGAGGCCACTGTGTAGCAGGTCAGCTAAGTAATCCAGGAAGAGAGGGAGGGAGGGCTTGCCATATTGGCAACTTTAGTCTGAATCCAGGTGCAGAACCTTTTCCATTTATCAGCATAAGACTTAAGTGCTAGGGCGTCTGGCCTCATGTACAACATCTAGAACCTGTTTACTGAGGTTGGCAAATTGATCAAGGGTTAGGGAACAAGCCAAGCTACCAAATAGAGTGTCTACAATTGGGGATGCATGAAATCCCCTTCCCTCTGGGTCAGGAGGTTTGGAATCTGAAGGAGATGCCATGGTGGCAGTGGGGACAGGCTGCACAGCAAGGGGTACCAGTGCTGGCGAGGCCATTCTGGAGCTATAAGAATTGTCCTTGGTTTTTCCTCCTTTATTTTGAGCAGTACCCTGGGGATGAGAGGTAGTGGAGGAAAGGCATAGACCAATAGACTGACCCAGGGGAAGGACAGGGCATCCACTTTTCAAGCCATGCAGTGATGCTTCCTGATGCAGAATTTGCGGAGATGATGGTTGGTGTGGGAGGCAAAGAGGTCGACCTTCGGGGTGCCCCATTTCTGAGTTATTAGGGTGAAGGTTCTTCTGTTAAGCTGCTACTCACGTGGGTCCAGAAGATTTCTGCTTAATTGGTCTGCCAGAGAGTTGAGAACCTGGTAGAAATTATGCTAACAGGTGGAGTTGCATGGCAGAGGCTGTGTGCCAAAGGGTCATGGCCAGACTCCATACAGGGTAGGAGTGATTCCCCTCCTTGCTTGTTGATATACCACAATGTGGTGTTGTCTGTTTTGATCAGGAGAGACCCTGGGGAGAGAAGAGGCTTGAAAGCTATCAAGGTGTGCTGGACAGCCATCATCTCTTTTTTGTTGATGTGCAGAGGGATTTGCTGTGGGCTCCATTGGCCCGGTATGCACCTGCCATCCAGGTGTGCACCCCAGGCATAGTCTGATGCACCTGTGGTCAGGGTCTGGGCAGCGGGGGGGGGGGGTGGTGAGAAAAGTAGTCCCTTGTTGTGCGAGCATGCTGTTGCCCACCAAAGAAAATCTTTTCTGAGGCAAGGAATTAGAGGTATAAGAGTCTCCAGGTCTTGACAGTGTTGACACCAAAGGCTTTTTAGGTACCACTGAAGTTTCCTCCTATGCAGTCTGACATATGAAATGAGTAGTATGCAAGATGCCATGAACCCCAGAGCATGCAGGATTTTCCTTGCAGATAGCTGAGGTCTGGTGGCTAGTTGAGAGAAGTAGGCTGAAAATTTGCTTTCCTGGTGTAAGGAATGCAATCTGGAATGCTGTGTCCAGGCTTGCTCCCAGGAATATAACACTTTGGGTAGGCACCTGTTTGGATATCTTTTTGTTGATTGTGTACCCTAGGGAGGTTAATAGGGACTTGACAAAGGCCAGGTGCTTGAGCAGCTTTTCCTGGCTGTCTGCCTGAATTAGGCAGCCATCTAAGTATGGGTAAATCTGGAAATTCCTTTATCTGTAAAAGGCAATGGCCAGAGCCAGACATTTTGTGAAAACTCTGGGAGCAGTAGATAAGCCAAAGGGAAGCATGCTGAGATGCTGCCCTGAAACGGAGATATTTCCTGCATGATTCCCTGAAAGGAATGTGGAGGTAGGCCTCTTTTAGATCTAGGGTCCTTGGAGAGCATGGGTAGCAGCTGCTGGAGGGTGAGCCTTTTGAATTTTGGGATCACCAGGAAGGTGTTTAGAATGGACAGATTGAGGATGGGCTGCCAGGTGCCCTCTTTTCTGGGTACCATAAAAAGTCTGGAGTAGAAACCTTGGCCTTTCTGTTCTGCAGGAACATGCTCTATTGCCCTCAGAGAACAGGGAAAGGACTTGATTTTGCGCCTCTGCCTACTGGTTTGGAGGTAGATCTGGGAACCCTTTTGGAGTTGGAACGGTGTGGAAAGAAAATTTGTATTCCTGGGACTCTATGTTGAGAACCCAGCTGTCGTTGGTAATGGTGGCCCAGGTGCTTGCATGAAAGGAGAGTTTTCCTCCTAGGGGTAAGTGAAGGTGGGCAGAGGGAGGGGATGGGGGAGTCATTGTGAGTTCTTACCATAAGTGGGTGACTTAGAACTCCCTGGTTTTGAAGTGGAGGTTAGTCCACTGCTTAAATCTCTGCATTCCCTGTGGCTGCTGTCTGGGTGGGGGGGCCTGGTTCCCCTGTGGTCTGGGCTGAACTGGCTTAGTGGGAGCAGGAAAGAACGAGTACTTGGTGGGATAATCTCTGCTGAACCTGGGTGGCTGGACCTTAGCTGTCTGCATAGATTCTTTTTTTTTTTTCCATCTTTTTTAAGATCTCTTCTGCCTTGGTGCCAAATAAGTTGCCTTTGTGCAAGGGGGCATCCAACAATTTACATTTGACATAGTCTGGCAATAGCTGTTCCTTAAGCCATGCATGCCTGCTAATGACAGACCCGGTGACTGCTGCCCTGCAAGAAGCTTCTAGGGCGTCAAGACCACAGTGCAAGGTGCATTTAGTTACTTGACTTGCAGAATGCATTAACTCTTGTAACTCTTCAGATTCTGCACAAGCAGGAAAGGAAGACTTTTTTTTTTTTGAGGAGTTCCAGGGTATGTTGCTGAAATGTCAGCATATGGAGCTGACAATTTAGTGCCCCGACAGCAATAGCAGCAGAGGTGTATACTTTTTTACCCCATCTGTCTAGTGCTCGGGAATCCCTATCTGAGGGGGGTAGGATTCTTAGCAGAGGTTGCTTTAATCCCTTTAGGCCCTTGAGAAATTACCTCAGGGTCAGCAGTAGGATTTTTACAAAGAAATTTGTGTGAGTCAGGGACTCTGTAGTACCCATCTGGTTTTCTGGGTGCAGGAGGGAGGGTGTCAGGAGTCAAGCTGGATTGCAGGAAAACATCCTCCACAACATCCAGGACTGGGAGGATGGCCAAGGGTCTGTGCTGTGGAAGATCTAAGAACCGCCTCCCCAGTCTCTTTTTAGACTGAGGGTAGTCCTGACTCTCCCACTGGAAATGCTCCCTTAAGGTATGAAGGGTTCCCCCAAAGGAAAAATCCTCTGGGGGAGAGGCTGAAGGAATAGAATCCTCTGCATCAGACTCCTCATAAGTAGAGAGGGATTGCATGTCTTCACATTCAGATGCAGCAGAGTCATCGGACTCTTGTTCAGACAAAACTATTCCTTTTGGAGGGGGTAGCTTGGCTTCCCCTGATCAGCAGGAGGTCTTCCACCATTTTAAGCATTTGAGATTGTGGTAAGGAAGCAGGTGCCTGAGATTGGGTCATCAGTTTCTTGGGTGTGGTTCATACCCTGGGCCTAAGAAACTCTGTCGTTTTCGAAAGAACAGTAGTCAAGAAAGAAGATGTCAGTTTGTGTCGAGAATCGGTAGTGCGAAGGACTTCCTCGGAAGCCGGTGCCTGCTCAGTGGCTCTGGACCCATCCAAGGTAGAGACTATCGCAGGATCCTTAGCCGAAGAGTTTTGTGGCATACCGGACTCCGAAAGGGTCTTGGTAGCGGCCTGCGAATCTACAGAAGGGGCATCAGGAGCTGTGAAGTGATGACTAACTTAACAGAAGCGTCGTCTGTAGGTTTGGACCTGTGCGGTCTGTCTCTGTCTTTATCTTTACTTTTTTTGGAAGATCTGCTATCAGATGGCTTACTGAAGCCATATTAGAGTCAGCGGAGTGTAAGCTAAAATATCTAGCTACAATAAGGGCCCGATGACTGATAGTTCAGGCGTTGAACAAAGCACAAAAGCGACAGCGGGGAAGTCGTGGTCTGGGCCTAAACAAGTGACAAAGTAAGAATGAAAGTCTCTATGTGGTATTTGCTTTCCACAGGTGAGACAATTGTTAACTTTTTCTGACATCAGTTAGTGAAAGAAAAAAGGATCCCCAACGGGGTACTTCGCTTTAGAAGACTTCAGCTTCAATTTGGTAGACGAAACTCAGGTAGCGGCCGACTGGCACTCGTGCAAACTGCTTCTGCTATGGGCTCCACAGCAAGAAAGACTGATGTAATGGCGTCGGCTGCTTTACTTTATACTACTGACTAGCTGACGTCAGTCCTGAAGCGACAGCAACCGACGCAGAAATACTAAGCCTCTGCTATTTGGGCCGGCTGAGGGCTACCCTGGCAGGGATAACCCAAATGAGATGACTGCGACAGTGAAACATGAAGAACATCTGGACATCTCCTTTCTACTAGTACTGTTTCAAAGGCCTTCTTTTGTTTAAATTGCTTTGTTCAGGATAGTTTCCTGTACAAGAGTCACTGTTTCATTGCAAAGTCATATTTTGGATATGGAGACTGGAATAATTATTTTAATGTTTGTAAGGGTTTGCAGTTTCCTCCAGTCTTCTAAAACACTGCTCAAGATAGGGGCTCAAACAAAAGGTTTTTATTTAAGTGCATGTCCTCTGACACCTGGTAAAGTCTGGATTCTCAACCATGTATGTCTCATAATAACTATGTCTAAGGCTGGTGTACCAACATTAACAGAATCAGAGCCACATGACTGTATGCTTAATTTTACTGCAGAGTGGGAAAGAATCAGTCTCTGTTCCAGACCTGCATCTTATATTTTCGCTATGATGCCCTACATCTGTCTTAAAAATACCCTCCTGATATTATATACCTCAATGTAGATTAAATACAACCCTTCTTCCCACATCTCTCTTTAGTTATACCTTTTCTTGTTACAGTGAAGAGAGGTAATAGCCAGCTCCAGGTTTGAACTTCTAGCAACATCTATAAAATAATTAATGGGATTGCAACAGGATTCTTGTACAGGTACACAATTCCTTCCTCCATTATGCAGAATATGGCTTACCTATGCAGATGCTGAGAATGCAGTAGCAAGCATCTGCAATGCAAAAGACTGTGCTGTGACTTCTCATGTGGGAAGTGTAGCCTATATATTAGGATATGTGGAAGCTGATCGCTGCAAACCTAGTTCCAGAGAAGCACATCAAAGGCATCTTCAAATGTTTGAAAAAACTGGAGAGGTTGAATTTTTGTCTGGGCTCTTCATTATAGCACAATCCTATGTACAAGTTTATAGGTTCATAGGTAAGTACTAGGCTAGCTGCCCTTCTGGGCCATTTTAAGCCTAGCCAATTTCCCTTTTCCAAGCTGAGAATCAAACCATGTACTTTGTGTCTGTGAGTTAAACACCTCAACCATTATACCAATCCCTCAACATGTACATATACACGACAGTTAACTGTTCTGTCTCCATTTAAAATATTCTTGCATCACACTTACTACCTCTGTAAAAGAGATGACCTAAAGAGAACCAGTAGGAAGTGATTCTTCATTAGTTTTGTATGTGGAGAATATAAAGCTGCCTAGAACATCCAGGAACTGGATTCTTATCTTTTCTGATGTCAGAGCTACTGAACGGTCCAAAGGAGAAACAGTACCAGAAGCAAAAGGTTCTACAAGCATGATACCTGTATCTGCAATAGTGGCTTAAAAGTTTTGAAAATAAAATACAAGCTGGGTACATACAACTTCATCACCGAAAAGCTATCACTACAGGCTGCAGGTTTTGTCATTACAGTACTGTAAGATCTTGGGTCACTGTTGTACATTGCAGTCATTTTCAATGAGCCCCTCCCTTAAAATAAATCACCTTTTCATATCCTCTGGTTTAAGTGGGGCAGGGCTTGGTTCAATTCCTTTCTTTTTTCCATCTAATCTGTTTCCAGATCCTGAAAATGCCTACAAAAAAGTACAAAAAGCAATTCAGTGCAGTATTATATCTTTCATGCTAATCTTAGAATGCAGAGGAACATTTTAGGATGAACTATGTCATGGCAAAACTGAATTAATAAGTAAATCTAAGCAATACAAAAAAATACTACAGACACCAAGAACTAAATTAATTATTTCTTGCTGAAGCACAGAAGACTACATCACACAATAAGCATAGGCAAAATGAAAATGCATCAAAATACAACATATTCAAAGCCACATATTATAACATACAAAACAAATGCACATTTCTTTGCCTTGGTTATGAACTTTGACTTTGAAGCTCCACTAAGATCTGTCAGACAAGCTCATCTTCTCTAGTGGATTGGGAGTACCTGGTAATTAAATGACCTGTTGGCATATACACAATAAGGACTACAGGAATTAAGCCAATATCTGCCAATACATTCATTTCCTTGATCTTCACAATGCACTCTATTCATTCAGGTGAAAAGGCAACTGGTTCTAATAGGTTCATAGGTAGGTACTAGGCTATCAGCCCTAGGGCCTATAAAAGCCCAGCTAAAAAGGTACCCTGGCTTTTGCCACCAAAGAAAATTATTTTCCTGTACCACTGTCGAGCAGAGCCACAGAAGTGATCCCCGGGGTGAATTTCCTATTTCCCATCCAATCATCAGGATTTTTCTTGAAGAGTGCTAATGAGGAGCTTTGTTTGATATAGACAGGTAGTTTATTTCAGAGTATGGGAAGTCTCTGGGACAGGAATCTATCCCTCCAGCATGTTCTGTTTATTGTGACCAGGTTTAGGTCCCTAGAGCGTGTAGCTCGGAGGGATTGGGACTTCTTTAAGTGGAGCATGTCCAACAGCTCTGGGTTTGACATAGCTTTGTATATTAGGCAGAGATCACCTTTGAGTAGGCAATATGTGATGGAGTAAAGCTGGAGTTTTTTTAAACTGTCTGCATAGGGCATCTGTTTGAGGCCAGTAATCCTCTTTGTGAGGTATTTCTGCAGCCTTTCCAGTTGTTGTAGATGTCTTGTGAGGTACATGCCAAAAGGGGCGTTGTACTCTATAATGGGGGTCTAATGAGTGCTGAGTAGAGGGGAACAATGACCTCTTTTTTTCTGGATGAGAAACTTTTTGTGATGAGGTGTGCCACGTAGAAGGATTTCCTGACTACTGTGGCGATGTGATTATCAAAGGAGAGACTACTGTCCACCTGTGTCCCAAGGTCTCTTATCACACTTTCGGTGTTAAGTATACTACCGCCTATGTTGTAGTTCATGGGTAGAGAGTTTTTACCAAAGGGTATGACAATGCACTTTTTGGCACTGAGCTTGAGGCCATGGCTTTGACACCAGGCATCTGTCTCAGTGAGGCCCTTTTGTAGGATGTCCACATCATTAGGAGTTTCGATTATGGCTCCTAGATTGCAGTCATCTGCGAACTTCATTAGCTAAAGACCTTCTGTGTTAGCCTGTACTTCAGAGAAATAGATACCAAACAGGAGGGGACCCAGGACTGAACCCTGTGGTACTCCACTTGTCACTGGTCTGAAGTTGGATTTGGATTCTGCTACTTTCACAGTGAGAGTTCTGTCAGCGAGACAGTTGGCAACCCATCTTGTGACATAAGCATTTATACCTAGTTTAGTGAGTTTATCTATAATTCCAGAGTGGAAGCTGCGGTGGTACAGCAGTTGCGTTGTTGCCTCACAGCAAGAGGTTCTCCCATTCGATTCTCAGCTAGTGTGCGGGGAAGTGCCTTCTGTGTGGAGTCTGCATGTCCTCCCCGCGGTCGAGTTGCCTCTGAACGACATGCGTAAATGGGCGTGCCTTCGCTGAAGTTTGGGCGTCTGGCTGGCAACTCGGCACCATAAAAATCTACTGCCAATCATTAGCGGACCGGAGTTCCACTGTGGCAACCCCTTACCGGGAAAAAGCCGATAAGACAAACATCTATAATTCCAGAGTGGGGGATGGTGTCGAAAGCCTTAGCAAGATCTAGATAGGCTGTGTGAACCACCTTACCCTCGTCTACGACTTTGGTGACTGCTTCAAAGAAGTCTATCAGGTTTAGGAGACATGATCTGCCTTTTACAAACCCGAACTGGGTGAGGTCCAGAGTTTGGAGATTACCATTGTCTTTGTTTATAAGTTCCATTATGATACATTCCATGGCCTTGCAGACCAGGCTCGTCAGGCTAATGGGGCGGTAGTTCCCAGGGTCCGTGGTGGCTCCTCCCTTGTGGAGTGGTATAACCATTGCTGTGCGCCATTCAGCGGCCACAAAGTCCGAGGTGAGGCTATTACTGAACATGGTACTTAGGTGGGGTGCCAGTTCGTTCTGTAGTTCGTGTAGAACGCAGCCTGGGATGTTGTCTGGTCCCATGGATGCTGTGTTCTTGGCTTTGGAGTGTGTGGTTTTTACCTGTGCAGCCATGATTACAGGAACTTTGCTTTCTTCCGGTATAGAGATGGGCTCTTTAGGGGGTGAGAGGGGGGTAAAGTGCTAACAAAGCAAACCAGAACAGGAAGCACCAAGTGTGCACAAAGACATTTCCTAAAAGAGATGTTGGGCAAGTGCTCAGTAGTTGTAAGATGCTTGGTGTCAGCATTCAGCTGTAGAAGATATCCACTCTCTATCCAAATGCTGAGCCGATCTTCCAGAGAAGGACAATATCAAATTAAAGTTAAAGAAAAGGTTGTTAAAGCATATTATACAACTTCTTGCTGGTATAGGTCATTAACTTCCTCTACCACACTGCAGACACTCGGCAAAGTAATCAGCCATCAATAGCAGAAGGACTTGTTCTTCAGTGTCTAGCTGTCTCTTTTTAAGGTCAGAAGAGTCCTGATTTGGTGTTACGAGATCAATCTTTATCACAGTGTGCAACAGAACATGACAAGAGTATTAAAAAATGAGACTAAATGGGGAAGCAATGCTTCGTAAATTAATGGGGAAGCCCACTAGGTTCAAAGGAAGAGGGGGTAAAATGGGTCACTGACACTAGCTATCAGCAGCAGCTATGTAAATGGTTTCAGAACAACCCTTTTAATGTTAAAATACTTCACACCCTTTTCAGAAAAAGTGCTGCAGTTTAGTAAATCTGCAGTGTGAGGCTGTTTAAGCTTGAAGTTACAGGGGGAGGGCTCCCTTTCATTTGCGAAAATAATGTGCAACTTTTGATCTTCTTATTTCTATCAAACTACCAGCGAAGAGAAAATGATTAATATCTCATTATAACCACCTTAAAAAGGAAAATATTCTACCTACCCGAAATCCTTTATCAGGTACATAATCACTGTGATCTGTTTCCAACTCCTGTTTTTGTAAAAGAAAAAAGTTTCATTAACTCAGTCATATTTTTTTCTTTAGAACAGCTTTAGTGCAATACATAGTTAGCACACAGCGCAAAAGCCCTAAACATTTCATTTCAGGATAAAGACCTTACAAAACTTAAGGCACAGAGACAGACAGACAAGCAAACAGTTGATACAGCAACTGTCAAGATGCCTGAAACAGTATCTGAAAAGTTGCTCCTGTGTAGGAGAGAAGATACACAGGTCAAGTCACCTACTCACTTGAAATAATGGTAGTTGCTGCAATTTCACAATTTCCAACATGTTCACAAATTCTTATGAAACAAACCCAAAAGATGGACAGCAGAAAAGTTGCATGTCTGGTAAGATAAGGTACTTGGGGACATGACAAAGTTGACTATTGAAGAGTAAAAAGAAAATTAACTTTAAAGAGAGACTGCAACAACTGGTTCCTGAACTCCGATATGGACAATTTTTTAATATGCAGTGAAACACAATGGATGTGCTACTTGTTTTTACAACATGCATGGAGACCACAATAACCTAGCAAATGGAGTCTGTATGTGCTGGGAAAGAAACATTCATGTTCTGCAGCACACTTACACAAGTTCATTATAACAGAAAAAATTATTATTCTGCTCATCCTCTTCTAATGTAATTCATTTCATCTCTTTTATAGTGTTACTTTTTCCTACATCATTCTAATCCACTAAAAATGGATGTGATGACTGTTGTGCTGCTCATTTAGGTCAGACAAAGGATGAAAAAGTAGCCGGAGTCACTATTTTAACATTACTTCCTGAAATACACACCATTTCTCCCAAAGCAACAACTTACATGTATATTTCTTAGTGGCAGATCTTAAAACTTATTTGATCCATAACCTTTCTAATTACATTTGACACTTTCTCCATTTTTCTGTAATGGGCTAATCTACAGTTTCACAGGTTAAAATGGGGAGAGAATTCTTTGTACATTACCACTGACTTTGTTCCCATCACTGCGAGTGTGAATGACGCACTGTATTCTAGGGTTGTTTTTATTTTAATGAATATACCATGCCACACTGCCTTCCGCACACTATGTATCCTGGATCCTACTGACTGGAGCGTATTTTCTGAACTTCACCATAAGCAGGTAAGCTGGCATTTGATGTTCACTACTGCCTGCCAGGGTACTGCTAATAGCACCCAGGCTTGCTATATAAACCTGGGACGCTGGCAGCATCTTCAGGTCTAAGGCCACTTTATAACAAATGCTAATTGTCTTCCTGCGACCAGCGTTTGTCCCACATGGGAACATGTGGGTTAAATGGTCCCAGGAGGGCCGATGGCGGGCAGCCAGCAGATAAATACAAATACACATTAATTTATTTATTTTGTAACAAGCAGATACCAAAAGTAAACTCACATGCACAGAAATTGAGGTACTCGGAAGAGACAAGTGGCAGACCAACAAGTAATCAGGGATTACTAAAATCTTTACAGTAAGAAAGGGTAATGGAAAATGTTTCACTGCAAACAGCTTTGACAGTATTAGATGTTAAGCCATTTGAGGCAAGGGCAACATATAGCGCTCGACTGTAAATAGGCTAACTACGTGTTTATTCAAGACAACCTCAACTTGTGCTGTGGTTAAGTTTAGAAAAAAAAGTGGGAAAAGTTGCCTTCAGATGTTTATATCTTAAAGAACACAAAAACATACAAGAGTAATATTTTACATGGGATGGAATCGCTGTCCCCGCCCCCCCATCATACTTCAAGGAGGTGAAGTGCAAAAGTAGGCAACCAAACTATACATTCACCCAATAAATAAGGCCACAAGCTCTCAGCAGTTTTAAAAAATATATATATGCTTTTTTAGATACCCTAAACAAATGCAGCTAGCTCAAAAGTAACCCAAGTTTACAAATTACAACAGTTTGGTACAGAAAGAGATTTACTAAAGTACTGCAAAACTCATAAAATAAAAGCTCTTCACAGTACAAACCCACCAGCATTCATCTGCGGTGCATCTCATACCACCACAGCCGCCTCGTAAGTGGCTGGATACGAGCAAACATAGAAAAATGTCCTGCACATGCTCAGAAAGCAGCTAGCTGAACAATCAGAAGAAGCCCGTGCTGTGTTTTCTTTTTTGATAGGCAGTAGGGCTTACAATACCAGACCTATGGCATATGTGATTAAAGACACAACAACAACTACGGCATGTGTGTTTAAAGTGCACAGCCCTGACAATGGATCAAGACTCTTATTTACAATTTCAGGAAGATTCTCGTCAAACTAATGCATAAATAGATTGGCGGTATTCAGCAACTGCTACTGAGTGACACACACATGCACCCCCCAAAAAAGACGGTTCTAACTCAGCCATAAGGCTCAACCAAAAAAAATGACACTTTTGAGGGAGTTTTTTTTGGGATGGTCTAAAGCCCCCAGTAAGTCAAGTGATGTTCCATGGTCTCCTGTCATGGTGTACTATAACTTTCATACAGTGTTTCTTCAGTCTGCAGCACAACAAATGAGAGACAACATGGACCAACACAGAACAATTTTAACCTCTAGCAGAAAGCATCTTTCATATTTTAAGGCAGCACTGCTTAAGTACTGATAATACACTGGAACTGTATGATTCTCAATAGTCTAGTCAGCTTTGTCATTATGAGAAGTTACAGTACTTTAAATAAATTCACAGCTGATATAAAAAAAAACGCTCATTTATCTGTTATATACAACTTACAACCAGGAAAAGAAAAAAAAAAAAAAAAAAAGGCATGCTCCCAAAGCTGCTGCAGTCATTTTAAAATTATGCCGAGACAAATTTCACAGTCTTGGTTTACAAAGTATTCAGCAATTTAAACGAGGCTGGGCCTTAAAAAAAAAAAAAAAAAAAAAAAAAAAACAATAAAAGATGAGAGTTCACAGCCTCAACAAAGGTTAGAAAATTATCTTACAATCAAAATGGTGATTCTACTCAGCAACTTTGGCAGTGAAATAACAAATGTGCAACAGAGATTATCTTTTTTTTGCTCTTCTGTCAGACATAATCTGATGGCATCTATTCCTTTACCCATTTGTCACTCATTCACCCATTCATTCGGTCAAGGACAGACCAGGCATCCCTAGGTTATGCAAGAGACCTATGGCTCACTCGGGGCCAGGCATCCCTGGGTTAGGCAACAGACCTACAACTCACTTGGGGCCAGGCATCCCCTGGGTTAGGCAACAGACCTATGACTCACTCACTCTTTTTCTGAAGGCTATATACAGTGGGTTGCCTAAAACAGACAATTCTCCATGTTTATTCTCATACAATAATTTGTAATGCCAAACAGGTCTGTGTGGCCCTATGTCCAGAAGTAAAAGCAGACAGGCAGCTGTTTTGCAAAAGTAGATACCCAATATTTAAAAAAACAAACAAAAAAAAAAAACACTAATAGAATTAAAAAAAAAGCAGTTTCGTCCAAGATACATTTACATTTTTACAGATACAAGAGGTTAACAAAAACAGTTAACTCTGCATATAAAGGTGTTAATCATTGGTATTAAATAATATCTTCACCATCATTTCATTAAGTCAGCTTACAGCTGTTACTCTGAATTCATACCTAAAACATTTGTTTCAGTCTGAAAGTAAAGGCTATGTTGTCAAATGTATACTGTTTGCTTGACAAAGCAGTATACTGCTGTTCTGTACCAGCAGAAACATAGTGACTAGAGGTCTTGTTTGATTTAACAGTGTTTACAGAAACAAAAACCACAGGAAAGAACAAACGGATATGAGCATGCTACTCTGTCCAACATGCAAACAGCACTAAAATTACAAGCCAAACAAAATTTGTGAGCACTGAGTTAGTTTCAGTTTCTGATCCTATAGATAGAATGAAAACGAAAATGCAACATGCTTAAAGGTAGAAAGAAAAACAAATAAAAATCTTACTGATGAATCTTCAGAATGTGGGAGCCTCTCAGGTTCTTTATATCCAAGAGGAGCATCGAAATCTACCTAAAAATAACATTGAGCAAAAAAAAAAACTAGTACCAAACCTTAGTGGTGGGATTAAAAACTGCTCATCATGCAATACACAGAATACTTGCATATATTATTTACTCAGATATTCAAGATTGAAATCTTGTAAATCTCAGTGAGGGATTCAAAGAAAAAAAAATACATTCATGTTAGACAGATCACTGTATTTGAGGAAAGTTGTCTTTACAACTAACATTCATGCTTAAAGTCTCACTGTATGTGAGGAAAGTGTCCTTTACTTGCTCAATTAACAACTGCATAAGTGTCTGCTATAAGTTTTAATTATGTAACAGCTGAAAAAAGAAAACATTTGCCCAACTAATTTCTTCAGAATTGCTGAGCTATTTGGTGAGAAAGTACAGGAATATTTAAAACTTGTGATAATGACTGAAAAATACTACAGGGATACTGGAGTATGTGATCTTATCGACATTTGAGATAGCGGTTGTCTGCAATGCTGCAAGTGACTTGGAAGAATTACCTCAAGCTCATTTTACTGCAGTTAAAAACAGCAAAATTGCTGAAATTTCTGGGAAGACTGAACAACAAAGAGGAAAAGTATACTGATTAGGTTTCTAAAGAAGCTGCAGCCATAATTTCTATGAAACAGATTAAGGTAGTATGGCAACACCTTACAACAGGGTTTGATATGCAGTTGTTTACAGCAGAAGACAGACTAACTGAGATGATTAAATCTTAAAGCATGTGGAAGTTATGGCAATACTGGAAAGGGCAGAAGGCATGAACCAAAGGATGTACATGAAAGTTTAGATGGCAACCTGGACTGTTTTTTATCATTCAAATTGTGAAAACTTGTTGGCTTCTACCACTGGCAACATATATAGAACACCTAGGCACCCTAGAACAGCAGAGGCTCAAGCTAAGAACTGGATATTCAAAGAGCGAGTGTTAACTCAGTTGTGAAGAATTGGTAAGGTCAGTTTGGTGACTGGAGAAACTTCATTTGATCATGATTTTTCTCAGCAAATATCGTGGTGAGCACAAGCTTTTGATGTGACAAAGGAATACCTCCTAAAAAACCTAGCATATAACCTGCTGTACCCTAACATCTAGAAGGTCTTTTTCTTTGACATAAAGAGACTGGGGAGTTCACTGAAGGCACTCTCGGTTTTGGGGTTCCATAATGGAAGGGTGAAATGGAATTTCCTTTAACAGAAGAGTCAAGGACTCTATGAAGAATTCACAATAATTTACAGGTAATGATGAATAGTTATTACAAACATTAGGGAAGAACTCCCCAAGGCATTTACTTTCACTTGTGAAACCATGCAGTGGCAAGAGACTATGCTGGTTGAGGATTGTTCATACATATGGACAGACTAGCTAATACCACAAATACTGCAAATGAAATGTTTATATGTATGCTACTGATCTTCCAAGTGCTTTTTGACTTGGGTATGACGTTTGTGTAAGAAATGGCAAATTGACACTGTACAAACTACTGACTTAGTAAGCAAGAATTACTAATCATGCCTGACAAAGACCAATACAAACAGCCCTGACACAGTGATCATATCTCTCTTACATTTAAATGACTGACTACTGAATCCTGGCATTAGACTCTGAAAGATGCTATGTTATAAATTCACTTCCATAACTGTTACTGGGGATTTTAGAATTGTTTTTGCCACATTAGTCTAGCTGATATCAAGCAAGATGTAGAGTTGTGTCCAACTCTGGAAAGGGAATACACATGCTTCTTAAATTTGTGAACTGACATTGTTGCATTGTGGATGGTTTGTATTTTTATTTTTTTTGATCATTCTAAAGGCTTTAAGAGATGCACCCTATAAAACTACAGCTAAAAGTGTTACTAGCTGCATTTGGCAGTTAGCTGGTCACATACTGGGTTACCCAGAGTTACAGGACTACTGCATTACAGGTTGGGTAAGCAACCTGACAATACTTAAGTGCTCTGCTGTACCAGGGTGAAGAAGACAAAGATACTGGTCTGCACTCGGCTGGCTGGCATGTGCTCAAATGATTGTAACTGAGCTCAAAATATCTTATGATATACTGCATGCTAGTTCAGCGACTTAAAAAAGTATGGATAACGCTGAATCCTTTATTCCCCCTCTAGCATACTGCTTACGTGAGTTTTGATAGGATATAGAAGACTGACTAGCTCAGAAAGCCATAAAATTATATTGGAACTGGCTTTCTTGGTAATTGTAACTGATTTTATGGAATTTACAAATGAGCATTAGGCCTCAGACTTCTAAGGGTTTGCTGGCTTTTTTCCTAGACAGACAGCCACCCTTTCTTGACCAGGGAATAAATGGGTCAGCTCCTGATTGTACAGGGCATTGACAGATGATATCACTTGGATGTGGTATGAAGTTATACAGCAGGTGACAGCTGTGAATTTCTTCAGTTGTACAATCTTTTTTGGTTTGTCAAAATTCAGTTTTAAAACAGTACTCAATGCGGTTTGACAGACTGCCAGTGAATCAAACTTGTAAACAGCTGTGGAATTTTTGTTAGTTACTTGCAGACTTACTTTTCTTTCCCAGTTAGTTGCAGCTGAACAGGAAAACTATCTATTCACAGAGAAATACTTTAAAGTTCTAATTTGTTGCATTAAAGTTTTCTTGGAGAGCAATACATAACATTAAAATATGAATGTGAAGGACTCTGAGAACATTACCTAAAATGATATAACGCTTTTAAAATGTTGACAAGTCTTGTAAAATGCACGATTTTAAAGCTTGAGTTGTTGGAGAGATGTCATAACCTAAGGTAACCCAAGTGCTAGGCTTAACAGGACAGCCAAGTGTATGAATGTAGGCTGGGTATGGTAGATATTGCTAAAGATGAGTATGTATTCAAGTAACAGTTAAAAAACATGATGGCTGCATATGCTTGAATTTGTGAATGGAGAGGTAAAGCAATGTTTTTTGTGTCAAAATCAGGCTGAGTTATGAATATTTTTTTTTTTTTTTTTTAGCTATGGCTCTTTGCAAGATCAAAATACATATGCATATAATTTCTATATTTGCTGAAAATTTAAATTTAATGGCGATATAAAAACATCACTTACATTCATATCACACTCTATAATGGAGACGGCCCTGTCTGGTTTTGTCTCCATCACACGAAGTTCATAAATCTAAAAAAAGAAAAGATACAGACAAAATATAATAAAATGTGACAAAGTTCATAAAAGTAAAATAAAAATAGACATGCATAGATTTAGTAAAATATGGAAACTTTCACAAAACAGATTCGCTTCATTGCTGCTGAAGAACCTAGCAGTGGATGTTATCAGCAAAAAGAGTAACAGACATCTAGTACAATCTTCTTAGGTAGGCAGCTTGGAAGTACAAAGATGAATCGAGACCTAAAAGGATTTGTATACTTGGGTTAAACAGACGATGCATAAGATTACCACCATGGACATCAGGGTGGACCCCTCAACCTTTGGGCTCTGCACCAGAAAAAGTACAGAGAATTACTACTGCAAGGAGTCAACATCAGAGTCAGGCACAAAGGAAGAGTCTTCAATCACTGACTGTTGAAATAAAATAACTGCTTCAACACACACACTGGCTAGATCGACAATACCTTTCTTAATCTAAAGCTCAACTAGATTTGAGGTGCAGATCTTATAACTGGACATATACAATGCTACTGGCTGCAAGATTTTCTCTTCAAAGCTGATGACTGAAAACCCATGTATGGGACAGAGACAAATCCTCCGTCTTGGCTGCTGGTGACCTGGGTTCAAGCTACAACTCTGGACTGTGAAATGGTTGGCAGAAAGGGAACAGATTTAAACTTCCAGAGGCAAGTTTTCCTGCCTTGGAAAGGGGCAGGGTTTATACTGCTGTACTGCTCCAAGTGCACAGTGGGAAAAGGCAGATGACTTGCACAGGTGGTACTGTAGCAACTGGTGTCTCCATAACCTCAAGTGATTACAGTCAGGCAAAGCAAAATGTAGCCCAACAAAAGGTTTACTAGGCTACTTACTGTAACACACATCTGTAAAGAGGCAAACTCTCTTGGCATACAGGGATAAAAGCCCTGACTACTGTCCAGATGACCTGAGCTTGGTAGTATGTCGCAGCTGGAATGGGAAGGATGGGTGTGCCTAGATTCAAGGAAGGGACCAAGACTGTCCAGTACCACAATCTCTCAGAGTAGTGGGCAGCAACACAAAGGGTGTGCTAGCTGCAGATGTTCAGCAACTAAGCCACAGACTTCATTATGAGCCTATTCGTTCCATCTTAGTTTTGTTACCTTTCACTTTAATACAACTGCATTCATATGCATTTTGTTTATTATCTGATGACTGACTGCGCTGCATTCTGGTTGCTTTGTAATAAAATATTTTGCAGACTACAGAAAACATGCTAACCTACGATAGAACTATTTCTCCTCCTCTAATACATCAGAAGGTGGGGTTCGATGGCATGAAAAAATAAAAATCAGGAAATAACTGGACAGTTGCTCAGCATACACTAAACAGCAACACTAATTTATTAAACTTAATAAATACAGATCCACTGAAGTAACTAAAGTAAAAACTAAACACTGCAGAAGAAAGCCCATTTTACAAGAAGAGGGCATAATTATAGCAAGAAGAAATGGTAAAAACACTTTACACGATCTTTAAGTGACACCTAGTGAAATCACTACTTCTATTTCATGATTAAAGTGCTTAAATGGGTACTTCATAAAACCACAAACACAAGAGTGTATGATGACAATAAAGACTGTAAACTAAAAAAAGTGAAACAAGTTTGCAAAAGGACAATTCACACAGAGAAAATGAAAACAAAACCATTTACAAAAGCAACAAGTAACATTCAGCAGGAAAAACACAGTGTAACAAACAGAATACTTCCTGCTGCAAGAGATTAAGCTTACTAAAACTATCAAATACCACTTGTATCCAATTGACAGTTTTTTATCCATACCGAGATTTGCTATGAGTGATAAGTCAACTGATTCATAATACAGGAAGTCGATTACTCTAAGGTTTATAACAAGGTTCACACAACATTCACCATTGCCACCTACAACAAACCTGTGCAAAAGACTTGAATAAAACTATACTCTTAAAACTGGCAAATGCAGGTAATGTTGCACCTGTGGAGCACGTGTGTGTGAATGATCAGAACAAATGTGCACACGCAACATTGAGTTTTTTCAGTGCATTTTCAAGGAATTGTTAGTTTTAAGGGAAGAAAAGCTTACTGCTGCTCATGCTAAGTCTGTTTTATATGTGCAACTGTTTTGTTTAGGCAATGGGCGTCACTGTGCTACAGAATTTGAAAGCAGTGTGTTAGTAGCACAGCAGTTAGTATTCTTGCTTTTGATGCAGAAGGCTGTAGATTCTACTCACACACCCTGTAGACAGACTGCTGACACTGTATTGTACTTTATGGGGGTGGAAGGGTGGAGGTAGGAATTTTTATTTTAATACAACATATACAATTTATTCTTCAAGAGCAGCAGGCACTGAATTTGTAGATGAAACAATTAAATATACAGTTGTTAGCTGGCAGCACCCTCTTCATTAGTTACAGATCTCTAATATGGAATTATTCAGATGACTTCTGCAGAGATTGTGTATATTTGACTGATATTGGTGGACTGTAATGACAGAAGTTTAAGTGGTCTTTTAAGGTTGGAATGTTCTAAAATGAGCAGTTTTGTGATTATTGGTTCATACAATTTTTTTCATTGCTTACTGGAAAAACTTTCAAAACTACAACTTTATAACACAGTCTAACAAGTACTACTGTATTATACACGAAATATAATTTAATACAATCACGAAAGAGAATCAAAGAACACATGCATGTATACATGGCCCTAAAATGTGTGCAAGGTGCCTACGGTTTGAAAACAGGACAAAGGTAAACTTAATCTGCCACTGGCCAGATGCATATTCTTTTAATGTGGGTTTCAATGTTGTTTCAATGGATATGAGTTTCAAGGGCAAAGAAGTTTACTGTTTATGCTAAGTGTTTTCATTGTGATACTTCATTCTTCGTTTAGAAAATGTCTACCAGTTTGCACTGTAAACTTTTTTTTTTTTCCATAATAAATCTTTGTTATATACTTTTCATACAAAATTATAAAATACAAACTACTAACTAACACTGTAACAATCACACCAAACAATATACAATATTTACAAGAATGCTTCCATATAAGACATTAGAAATATAAGAAAAACACAGGAATAATTAGTAAGTTTCCAATATTGAACAGTTTGATTAGACATTTCTCTCCAAATATAGCCATGATTATTACTATCTTCAATTCAAACATTTTATGCTAATATAATATTAAATATCTGTTCCCAAATTTTCGGATTATTGATACCCTTACTATGTGAATTTAAAAGTAGTTTATGAGCTAGTATATGTTTTGTCGGCAACACGCTGAAATTTTGCCATGATGTTTTAGTTGGGTCTAGCCAATTTGAAGCTATATAAAGCTTCATTAGTGAGAAAATATTAATATGAACTATACTCTGATCTGGTAAGTTCCTTCGGGGGAATATGCAAAATCATAAATTTCCAAGACAGTGTTGTACTTTGGTAGCCCACTTTCTGAAGTTGAATTTTAAGGGAATTCCACAGTTTGTATACACACTTACAGCTCTAGAACATATGAAGAAGATCAGCCGGTTGAGTTTTGCAGTATGGACATGTTGCAGAGTTTTTAGAATTAAATTTATGCAGGGCAAGGCGTGTATAATATGCATTATTCCAAATCATCAGCTGTGTATATAACAGTTTTTGAAGAGAAGTTGATTTAATAGTCAATTCAATTGCCTTTAACATATTACTTTTATCTGTCAATAATATTTTCTCTTCCCAATAATTTGATAACAAAACTTTACCTTGAAATTTAAGTTCTTTAATTAATTTATTCGTAGCTGTTATACATTTAATATCCTGTTGGAGAGCTTGCCACACCTCAGAGCATTTATTTATAGTCTCTTCATCCAGTTTAAAGTTTTGTAGGTAACTTATAGTAAATTCTCTAATTTGTCTAAGAATAATCAGGTAATTTTTAGGTAAATCGAATTCTTGTCTTATTTGGTTGGGCGATCGATCCAGATGTTTATATATATCGATCATAGTTAAATTCACAATTAATGGAAACTTCTTTAGATCAATTAATTGGTCGTTCAGCTTTACATTTGGGTTCCTGTGAAAGGGCTGAAAGACCATCATATGCTGAAGTAAATCCAATGATTGAAATAGACTCTGTAAAGATAATATTTCAGTTTTAATGTGTTCCACAATCCCATATACCTTCAGAATATCTTTACTTGGAAAGGGCATTTCTTTAGGATTAATGTTCAACTTTAAAATATATTGATAGTTCAGGGTTAGCCAAGTTGGTGTCCACTTAGTACTAGTTATCTCATGATCGGCCATTCTTAAAATCCTATTAGAATTCACAATCAGATAATACGTTTCAAAATTAGGCAACTCCAGACCTCCTTTACTTTTTGGGGTCATTAATTTGTCATAAGATACCCTAGTTTTCTTTGGCTCCCAAATAAATTTAGCCAAATCTTTATGAATTTGTTTAAAAAATGTTCTTGAAAGAGATAAATGGGCTGACCTAAAAATATACAGTAACCGTGGCAATACATTCATTTTTATAATAGAAACTTTTGCTAATACTGGCAAGTGCAAATTTTTCCATCTCACAAAATCAGAAACTATTTGTTCCCAAACTATTTTAATGTTATTATTATAGAAATCTTTATTATCTGTGGAAAACACAACACCAAGGTATTTAATATTATCTTTGAATGTTACCTGCCCCACTAAAGGTAATAATGAGAAAGGTTTAGGTGTCTTTAAAGGAAATATATTGGTTTTCCCCAAATTAATTTTATAGTTAGAAACCTCTGAAAAATCATTAACTGCTTTCAATATCTTCTCAGTGTCTGATATTGGAGATGCACAATAAATATTCAGATCAGCAAAAGCTGCCATTAGTTTATTTCCATACATTATTGGGACATTATGATAAACCTTCTGCTTAACATACAAGAACAAGGGTTCAAGATAAATATTAAATAATAAAGGGGACAAAGGACAACCCTGTCTCGTTCCCGACCTAATCTGTATTCTTTTGGAAAAACTTCTGTTAATATACAGTGTAGTATAAGGATTACTATATAAAATTTGTAAGATTTGAACAAATTCCATGGATATATTAAAATAAGGTAAGAGATAAAACAGAAAATTTGTGTCTACCCTATCAAAGGCCTTCTGTGCATCTATTATGAGAGCATATATATTCAGATTATTTTGCTTTGCATGCACTATCATGGTATGTACTGTAAACTTTTATTTAAAAGTTTTAAATTAAATTAAAAATATCTGCAAGCATTGTAGCAGTAAAGAAAAAAAATAGTATGGACATTTGACAGGTTTAAAAGGTGTGGTAACTGAGGAGACGTAATAAGACACTATAATGGCTGGGGGGGGGAGGGCGTGCGCGAGATCTATTACTCTGCCTAGGACCCCCATTTGATTATGAGCCAAATCTGTATACAAAACTTAGACAGCAAGTAAAGGCATGCTGTCTGAGGCCATTAGCAGCTGCAGACCTCTTAGAACTACCACAAGAGTGGGAGGCACTCCCATGGGGAGAACAGGTCATCCCACTGGAACTGGAAGCTGACCTGC
This sequence comes from Protopterus annectens, assembly GCF_019279795.1. NCBI lineage: Eukaryota > Metazoa > Chordata > Ceratodontiformes > Protopteridae > Protopterus > Protopterus annectens. The sequence goes on from NC_056733.1 coordinate 833,302,824, forward strand.
TCCCTACCATCAATCACCATATGGGAAATGAATGTTCTCATGATGCACCCTGGGCAGGAACAAATTAGTCACTGGACTCCTGCCTCCTGCCCCCCCAAGCAGAGAAAATGGATCAGCTTTGTAATGGTAGCATACCATCAAGCAAGTCCAGTAGGGAATAAAAAATACAAATGAAGACTAGAAACCAAGGCGATTATCTTGAAGGAAAAAGCCAAATTAATAATCAATGTGTGATGTTTGGGGTACGGTGCAAATGCCTGATCAAACATTTGAAGCACTGGCTCTAAAAACAAAAACCTTGATGCAATCTTTGTGTAAACTGCTTACTTATTGTGGTTGATGTGTAAAACCAAAGGGTCAGAAGGAGCTTATGCATGTGAATACAAGAGTAAGAAATGCAACATTCAATTTCAGATAGCTGACACTACATATGTTCTTTTATATTATACTAATAGGTTACTCTAACGTGTTAGAGACTTGGCATGTTGAAAATAATTCACACTGTGGATCTGAAAATATTTAAACAGGATTTGGCTGTTTACCAATAGTTTACTATGCTTAAGACAGGTCCTACAAGGAAGCCTGCTCTGCCTCATCAAGCAAATTTCCAATATCTTTCCTGGCTACCCCACAAACCTGTGTGTAGACATCAACCGTGATTCAGAAACAAATACTGCCTACAAGGCGGTAACAGAATGGATACTGAAGAGTGTCTAGACAAAATTTGTACTTTTACAGATCCCCAAGACTATAAAGCCATACACAGACATTATCCACTGTACCACAGAGGTAGTAATGTCATGAAAAGCAAATTATATTTCGGTGCTTGATGCAAATCAAAGATTTTGGTAAACAAGCCTAGTTTGGAAATTTCCACACTGTACACTTGTAATTTGCCTGTGAAAAGTGCCAATTTGGTATTTTGTTAGTACCTAAAATGTTACAGACAACTGGTGACACAGTTAATCACACGGCTTGATGGTATGCATTACTAATATCACTGATGGGCAAATAGTAGCTCAACGATGCGATTTTGATTTACTTACTTGTAAAGGAGGACAAAAAATAACCTCAAGAAGGACAAGGTAAGTGTAAAATCATAGTAACACAGCTGATGTACAGTAGGCCAAGCATAACTGGAAAGCTTGAAACCAAACACTAACCAAATAAGAGTCACAATTAAAATGCTTCACCTCAGGTGCAAACAAGCTCTTGAAATTTCTGAAAGATCTAGCATGTTAAATTTCTTCCAAACCAGTTAAATGTGAATTTGTCAATATCTACCTTACTGGAATGCGACATGGAATATTACTGGCAAAGAGCAAGAAAATAACTCAAATGCTTATGTGCCCACACTGAAGCAAGTTGAAGTTAATAAACAAAGCACATTACAAGTAGGTGCTAGTCAAATGGTACTGGTGTAGTGATTCTGCAAGAAGAAAAATCAAACAAACACTTAGGGGTAAAGAACATTTACAGAATGCCAGAAGATTCATGTAGAAACAAAGTCACCTTCCACAGTACATGAATGTGAAAGTTCCCATGAACACATTTACGGAAAATCAGTGCTGGCAGACACAGACCATAACCATTGCGCTGCATATTTAAATACCCTTGAAAAGGAAAGGCCAAGTTTGCAAAGAATATTAAGAATGCAGAAGTCTGACACCTGCATGTGAAGTATAAGCCAGGCAATATGCTGAACCACTCATGTCTGACACAGTAACAGCAGGATCTGACTGGGGAGAAACTAAATACACAGAATCATTTCATAGATGCCAACTGAAACGGCTGACCAAACCAGTTAAACTTGCAGAGTTTGGATATTCTTCTTCTGAATGTCCAAGCTGCACTAACACAAATGAGAATTATTCACACAATATAAAATGTCATAAAAAGTACTAGCCATAGTCAGAAAGCCAAAACGCTGTCACAAAGCATAGAGAAAACATGCTGGAAAAAAATAAATAAAGTCTTCCTCAGAAGAGATACTGTAGTAAAGTACCCTGAGGAACTAGATACAGATTTAATATTTCCCTTCTCTCTGAAAAGATAATACACAGATTAACAGTTTGCATTGAAGTATAGCACGTAATATGCCATATTCCCCTCATTAAGATCTATTAGAAGCCCAAAGCTGAAAGCCCCCTTCGAAGTAAGGGAGTCTGCCTGCTGTCTTTATAAAACAAGTGAAGTGGTAGAAGAGGTAGAGCTTTATGAGGCACTTATACAAAATCTTCCACATAGGAGGAAAATACTCCACTCGCTTTGGCAAACTGATCTCAGCAGAGTTAACCTTTAAGATTCTCCCTCCTGATCTAAAAATGGAGGCCTTTTACTTTGCTTTACCAAACGTGATGCATCTGCTACATTATAAACACACTTCTTGCCTTTCTACAGTCATCCCATATTGTATTTTCTTAGGAGGACAAGCATCACTTAAGAGTTGTATACCTTGCAATAATAACAAACTTAAATGTCCATAGAATGAACTTTCCACTGCTACTGACAGATTAGAATCTTTGTTTCCTTTTAGACATAATGTACATTTTGGTAACGCTTTTGGAAATTTTTTCTGCAAAAATATACTATACCCACTAGTAACAAGCTGTGCTTTGGATATTATTCTTTTTTTTTTTTTTTTTTTTAGGATGCACCCCTACCTAGTAAACTTGCACTTCTGTCCAGCATTATAAACTTTAAAATCCTCATTTGTCACTGCTGTATTTTATTCAGATTTGCGGACTCAATAAAATGTCTTCACCAAGGAGTGCTATCCTCTCCAAATGGGAGTCTAAAGACTGTATCTTATCAATTTTTGATTCAGTGTGAATAACTTATATACATGACACATTAAACCCCCCTCCTGTGTTTGGTTTATTAACTACATGCAAAAATTCAAGTTACACTAATTTTTGTGTCTTCCAGTTGCTTTACCAGACCACCCTAGGGTCTTCAGCTGTATGTTGTACCCTTTCCCCTCTGTCTAGAAATCATATGGTTTATTTATTTACTTTGAGACAAAGGTTACCTAGTCAGTGCAGCACCAATGGCTGCTTTACACCATCTATACCACATTCTTTCTTTTTCCAGAATTCTTCATCTGGTCTTCATTTCCATTTTCTGAGATATTTTGTACTCTCCCCTCATCATTGCCATTTTCATTGATATAAAGTTCCTCCATTTCTACCCTGACTTCACAAAGCCTGGAATAAACACACCCTTACACAAATTCTGCCATGCCTCCAATACCACAGCTCCATCCTGGACAATGATGACCAAGTCCTTCTGAAGTGGTTTACATGGTGCTCTCTGAAGTCTGTCCAAACATTTGGTCTAAACAAATGCTCTCCTTAAAGCATGTAATACTGAATTATGCTCTCTTACTACCTTGCTCCTTGTGGACCACTTTAGAGTAGAATAAATATCAATAACAGAAGGAAGGGCGATTTGTATTCTAACTAAACAAGAGGTTATAGACTACAGCCAAAGACAGCTTGCACAGTATTTTTGCTATCAGACCCAACCTAATGACATTTCCCAGTTGCATCCACTACTAGGTTTTCTTTTAGCATTACTTCTGCTAGTGTCCAAATGAGTCTCTTTACAAGCTCATTATTTCAACAGCTGCATGCTACAGTGGTACACTTTTAATATTTAATTTCTCAGCCATATTACTATTTAGTGAATTTTCTATCACTGCCACTAATTAACTTCAAAATGGACCACGCCTGCATATTCAGTAATGAATATACTTTTCCCCTACAATTTCTATTGGCCCTTTTGTATTTAGAATGTTTCGGGCACTGAAGCATGTAACCTGATCAATGACATGAAGATACCATGTGCTAGTGCAGTGTTCAAGTTCATATAAGCCCAGAGCAACCAACACATAGGCTGGTACTAGGCTATCGGGCCTATACAAGCCTAGCCATAACAATTCTCTGGCTATTTCTTCCCACACTATTTACTCAGGGGGTCAGAGGCATGCTGACAATGGGCCTGTGCTTAGGTCTGCTATACTTCAGGCAGACCTCACAACTAAATATTTTTCACTAGACATACACTTAGGGTCCTTACTTCCTAAACCTGAAACCAGTTTCTCTAGTTTGCTCACAGAATTGCCCAAAATGGAATATGCAGCTTCTTTAAAACGGTTTGCTTCGCATCCCTGGTCATGTTCTCTTAAACTATGAGGACCTCACTCTCCTCAGTGACCGTCCTAAAAGATGCTCCAAGACACTGAATTGTTTTTAAGAAAATGTTTCAGCATTGTGTGTGAAACACAAAGTACAATAAAAGTTGAAATGTCCCTGCATTTTGAAGGAAAAAAAAAACATTATACTTGTATGGGAAAGTAAAAAGTAGAGTTCAAACAACAATGCAATGAAGTACAGAAATGCACATTTAGTATACACATTCTTTGCTGTAGGAAATGCAAAACGTAAAAGTACAATGACAGCAGCTCTGTAAAAAAATAGTTTGAATTCACTGAAATTGAATAAGAGATAGTAGCCTCCCTAGCAGCCTTAATACTTTAATGCATTTAATACAATAGTGTACAACTAGTTTTATTTAAAGATAGCCAGTGCACATTTTCTTAGGGCTAAAAGTTATTTTCTGAAAGCATATAAGCTGCTTTTCATATCTGTTAGGGGAACAGAGACAGGAAAAGAACATGCAACAACCAGTGCAAGTGGGAACACAAGGTACAGCACACGCATACCTTAATTTTAGGTTAGGTAATGCCTGTGGGTGCAGCTGCTGATATGGGGCAACTGTTCCTATCAGTAGGGTTAAACTTCCATTTTGAAGATGTACCTAGTTTTGTGCAATTGTTCTAAGTTAAAAGGGATGAAGGGTTTTTCAAAATTTATTTTTTGAGAGTTTTCATTAAAACAAAAAGTCGTGAAAAATGTGACATAGGGTTCAAATGGCGACGAGAAGAAACAATTAAGATCAGCTTGACAAACATTAAGTGTGTGCATATGACAAGTCTTGAACTACACACAAGAAATGGCAAGTATAACAGGTGGAAAAAATAGCTTTTAATCATACTGGTTATGCTATCCACATTACCTTGGAGCATAAATGGCCTTACAAGTACAAGCAAAAAGGAAAGAGTACTGAACTATATTAAGAAATGCAGGGTGCAAATAACAATGCTGCAGGACACACACTTGGAAAGAAATGAGTTTGTGAATTTGACAAAGAATTTCAGGATAGATATTCAGCATAATATCACGGACAAAGGGAAGTAATTATGCTAATTGCTGGAGGGGTCCTTATCGAGATAGAAGAGGAAAAGACAACAATGGTAAATTTGTGGTAGTAAGGGTTATTTGCAAAGGAGGTAGATTACACTGGTGTATATTTATAGACCTCCAAAAATGCTACTATGCAACTTAAGAAAATTTTGGGAGAAATAATCAACTTTCAGCAGGGAATATTACTTATAGGTGGGAACTGGAACTTGATTTGCTATAGTGAAGATGCATCAGGGGAAGTAGAAGGGAAAGTACAACTAAAAATGGCAGACTTCTGAAGAAATTTATAAAAATATTTGGTATGGAAGATATGAATTCAGTAGTAGGAACACTTAGAATTTACATATTCCCCAAAGTGCAATAACTGGACTAGACTAGATAGAAATTACATTTCACAGGAACATGTGTATTCAACTGAAAGCTTCAACACAAACATCTACTTCAGATCATGCACCAATACAAACCAAGTTAAAAATACAGGGTAACGAAGTAATAATGATATATTGGCACTTTCCCACCTAACTGTTAAAAAGCGAGGAATTTAAGGAATGGGCAGTGAGATTTATTCTAGAGTTGTAAAAGAAGATAGAAATATCTTCAGAAGTTATAGCTAGTGAGTGGGATAAAATGGAAACAAGGTAGAAATAAGAAAGAAACCGATCTGGTTAAGTAATAAGACTTACTAAGTGGAGCTTACAAAAGTTAAAATTTTGCAGAATAAGTTGAATCTCACAAAACAAGAAGAGGCACAAATGTGGAGTGCTAGACAGAAAATAAGGTAGCATCTGGATAGTATGCATGAGTTTAGAAAGTTTGCTGTTAAACAACTACTTTTATTATAAGAACCAGATCACAAAAAATTAGCACAACGACTTATGCAAAAGAAAGTAGAAAGAGTTGCTGACAAACTTACGAAGCTTATAGCAAGAGAAATAACCGGAGATCCTCCAGAGGTTTTAGCAATATTGTGGACATTTTATGAAAATTGGTGTAGAGCAATTAAATGTGGAAATTAAGAAAGACTACAAATGTAAATATTTAAGGAAGACTTAATTATACCAAGATTACGGGTAGATGAGGCTCAACAACCAATAGTTAAGATAAGGTGGGATGAGATAAAAGTGGTGATGTATAATCAATCTTCAGGAAAGTCTCCAGTAACGTATGGTATTCCTGTGGAATTTTCAAAGTTAGGAGGGAAGAAATTGATAAAGATCTGGAAGATTTGTAACAGTATTTTAAAAGGAGGGGAAGCATCAATATATTGGAATAAAGCTGCGGTTGATGTATTACCTAAGGATGGTAAAGACCCATCAAACCCAGCTTCATACAGACCCCATTTCAACTTTAAACCATGACTATAAATGATTTACATCTATAATAGTTAAAAGAATGATGTAAAGGCGTTGCCAAAATTGACAGACACGGATCAATGTGGT